>NW_020954576.1:74937977-74973462 GCF_900497805.2 Vombatus ursinus | reverse complement strand
CTTCTTCTTCTTCTTCTTCTTCTTCTTCTTCTTCTTCTTCTTCTTCTCCTCCTCCTCCTCCTTCTCCTTCTCCTCCTTCTCCTCCCTCTCCTCCTTTTTCTTCTGTCAACATTTATTTATTAAGCACCTACTATGTGCCAAGTACTGTGTTAAACACTGAAGATACAAAGAAAGGCAAATGACAGTCCTTGCTCTTAAGTTTAATAGGAGAGACATGAAAACAACTTGGTTGTTGTCCTTTGTTCTCAAAGAAGACCAAAATGACATCAGTGCAGTTTGTTTGTCTATGGCTGATTAGACTAATATGAGTTCAGAAGGCTCTACCACAGGTTGGGCACAAGTAGTCCACAAGAGCATCTGGAGTAAAGATATTTCTAAATTTGTGCATCAACGTTTTTTTCACTTTATTTTTTTTAAGCTACTACAATTCTTTGTTCATAGAGCATAGCACCTTCTTTAATGCAGGCACACCATGCTTGGTGATCCTTTGCCAGTGTCTTCCACGTCATGCAATCGATTACAAAGTTCTTCAGAGAGACCTTGAGAGTGTCCTTGTATCACTTCTGGCCACCATGTGAGCACCTGCCTTGCATGAGTTCTCTGTAAAACAGACATTTAGGCAAATATGTGTTTGGCATGCAAACACATTGTAGGGGGGGCAGCACATCAGAATTGTGCTCTCTGCAGAAGAGTTGAAATGCTTGGCAGTTTATTTTGAGAAAGGACTCGGTGTCTGGTATTTTATCCTGCCACGTGGTCTTCAGAATCTTCCTAAGACAATTCAAATGGAAGTGACTCAGTTTCCTGGCATGGTGCTAGTAGACTGCCAAGGTTTCATAGACATGTAACAATGAGGTCAGCAAAATGGCTCTGTAGATCTTCAGTTTGGTAGGTAGTCTAGTACCTCTTCTCTCCCACACTTTCCTTGAGAACCTCCCAAACACTGAGCTAGTTCTGGCAATGTGTGTGTCAACCTCATCATCTATGTGTACATCCCTGGAAAGTATACTGCCAAGGCAAGTGAACTTATGCATAGCATTCAGAATTTCTCCATTTGCTGTAACTTATGTATGGATGGTGTGGTGCTGGCTGGTAGAGAACCTCTGTTTTCTTGGTGTTAATTGTTAGACCAAAATTAGCATAAGCAGCAGAGAATGGATCCATACTTTATGCATCTCAGCCTCAGAAGTGCAATCATCTGCAAACAAAAAAATCACGCACCAACTTTCCCTCCACTTTAGTCTTGGCTCATAGCCTTTTCAAGTTAAATAATTTACCATCAGTACAGTATCTGACCTTGATGCTATTTTTACCCTCGTTGAAGGCGTCTGACAACATTGCTGAAGGGAGCGAGCACATGACCTTGCTTCATTCCATTGGTGATAGGGAAAGTGTGAGAGTATCATCCATTATCTGGAATCTGTGCAAGCATGCCATCTTGGAACTGGTGTACAATACTGACGAACTTCTCTGGACAACCAAACTTTGCCATGATTTTCCACAAGCCCCCCATAACTGACAGTATCAAAGGCCTTGGTCAGATCAACAAATGTTGTGTACAAATTTCTGTTCTGCTCCTGAAATTTCTCCTGGAGTTGTCGGGCAGCAAACACCATATCAACCATTCATCAGCCCTTTCTGAAGGCACCCTAGCTATCTTCTAGGTGAAGGATCAGCCTATTAAGGAGGATTCTGGCAAAAATCTTGCCTGCAAAAAATGAGAGAGAGGACCTTGCCCCACCACCCCCATGATTGTTGTAAGACAATCTATTTCCTTTATTTTTATAGAGATGGGCAATGGAGGCATCCTTGAACTCCTGGGGGATAACCTCCTTTTGCCATATAACCTAGAAAATTTCAGTCAGATTTTGTATGTATAAATCTCAGCTGGAATAGAATCAGCACCAGGCACTTTGCCACATGAGAAGAGCCTAATGGCATTCAAAACCTCTTCTTCAGTTAGAAATTTGGCTAGAGGGATTGACTTCAACCTGAGGTAAACGGTCAATGGCTTTAGCATTGATTGATGACAGTCTGTTGAGAACACTATGGAAGTGTCCAGCCCATCTCTCCAGGATCATTTCCTTGTCACTAGTCAATGTGACTCCATCAGCACCAAGAAACACCATAGATCTTTGACCCAAATACAGCCTTCAGGGCATCATAAAAATGCTTTGGACTGTTACTATCAGAGTAAGATTGAATTTCACCTGCCCTCTTACTGAGCCAAGAATCCTGTATCTCTTTAAGCTTCACTTGCACTTTACTTTTGATGGACTTAAATGCTGCCTTCTTAGAGATGGTTGAAGTATCCTTCTAGTAAACCTTGTGGAGTTCTCATTTTTCATGTAGCATTTTCATTTAGCAGCTTCCGAATTTCCATTATTTTTATTAACTCAATCTTGATGTTTGCGAGTGTTCTAACCCAGGTGAGTAAATGCAGTGCTGTACACCAAATCACTGAAAACTGCCCACTCCTCTTACAACTGTGCGCTGGCCCAGTTTTCCCTCCAAGTTAGTAATAAGCTGTTGGAGAAACACTCTAATTTGTTGACATTAAGTCAGGTGGAAGTTGTCTTGCCTTGGGGCCAACGCTTTTGTTTAATGTGAATATTTAGCTTGGAAAGGATAAATCTATGGTCAGTCCAGCACTCTGTACTACGCATCACCATCACTCTCACATCCTGTCTGTCTCTCCTTCTTACAATGACATAGTCTACTAAATGCCAATGTCTGCTGTGAGGGGGCATCCACGAAGTCTTATTATATTTAGGTAAACAGAAGATGGTGTTGGTGACGAGATCATGAAATATACAAGTCTTCAGTAGTAAGTGACTATTGCTGTTTCCAACTCCATTCCTCCCAAGGACCCTTTGGTAATTTGTGCCTCCTCTTGCATTATGTCACCCGGAAGTATAAGCTTATCCTCTTTCAGCACATTGATGATGAGGATCTCCAGGCCTTCACAAAATTTTTCTTTACATCATTAGGGGTCGTCATGATGGAAGCATTTGCATTGATGATGGTGGCATGACACTTTCCTATAAGCGGCAATTGCATCGTCACAAGCCTCTCATTCACTCTTGTTAGTAGGCATACAAACTTGTTGACTAGTTTTCATTGCAAAACCTAAGCCAGCTCCACGGCTCTCCCCTTCACTGTGACCATTCCAGAAAACTGTGTGTCCAGCTTGACCTTCGGTAAGCTGGCCTTCATTTGCCAGCCTTGTTACACTCAGGGCTTCTATTTGGATGCAATACCCGCTGAGTTCTCCTGCAGCAACAGCTGTTCATCTTTCAGGTCTACTGGATTTTGTGTTGACTATAAGAGTGCACACATTCCACGTACTGATGGTGAGTGAAATCATTTTTGCAAAGGTTTTTGTATATTTTTTCATGTGTACTTCAACTGCAGGTTGGGATCCTGGTCTGCCAAGGTAAGGAGGCCAGGGTTGGGTGAAGTAGACAATTTTTAGGGCACCTTTTCTAGCCCCTTCCTCACACCAGGAGGTGAGCAGTATAGTCCTTAACAAAGGCTACTCAGATTTGCAAGGGGTTGCCAAATCCCACTGTTGCTTCCAGTGGGAAGATGACACTATGGCCTGGGTTGCCCATGTGTAGGGTTGTGACTACCCCATCCCAGTGTATCTGAACCTACTGCTTTGTCACTTACCTGTTGTCACAGGACTTTGAGATAAGTAAAAATGGTAAAATGGTGTGGGTGAAGTCTTTTAGATTTAAGTGAAGCAGAATTGGGAAAGTCGTGGGCCTCACTCTCTCTTCCAGAGTCATCAAAGTCCTGTGGCAAGACAAAGTCAAGACAACTGGTAATGGCTCAGGATGCAGTGGATGTCTTCGGTGTCTTCGATGTCTAACTAAGTTCTAAGTATTTCACAGCACCTGCTTCAGGTGCCTTCATGGCCTTTGGAATGAATTGTTCTCATCTGCTCATTCTGCTGGGGGAAGTCTTCATATGCTTGGGGTAGGCACCCCCTCAACTCACTGAGGAGTTTGAGACCTCTCAATTACCCTCAACCTGATTTAGTCATTCTGCTGAAAGGGTTTATAGGGTGTGGCCTCTGCATGCATGCTACAGTTTCTTGGAGCCACAGGTGAGCATTGGGTGGATCAGGTGGACACTAAGCCCTTAAAGAGCTTGGCAGCCCTCACAATAGATGTACTAATCTTCCCTGAACACATTCTATATCCCAACTTGAAAACAAGCACATACAAGCAAGATATATACAGGATAAAATGAAAATAACAAACAGAAGGAAGGCACTGGCACTAAGGGAGACCAGGAAAGGCTTCTTAGAAAAGGTGAGATTTTAGCTGGAACTTGAGGGAAGCCAGGATATGGAGATGAGGAGGAAGAGAATTCCAGACATGGAGAATAGCCGGTGAAAAATGCATATTATATTTGAGAGATGAAGCATCTTATTTGAATAATAACAACGAGGCCAATGTCACTGAATTGCAGAGCATGCAGAGGAGAGTAAGGTACAAGAGACTGGAAACACAGGGAGGGGCCAGGTTATATAGAGCTTTGAATGATACACAAGGAGTTTTCTATTTTATCCTAGAGATGATAGGGAACCATTGGAGTTTATTGAATGTGTGTGTGTGTGCATGTGTGTGTGTGTGTGTGTGTGTGTGTGTGTGTGTGTGTGTGTGTATGAGAAAGACATTCAGTTTGAGATATTCCACAGGCAATTGGAGATGAGGGTCTGGAGGTTAGGAAAGAGATTAGGATTGGACAAGTACATTTGAGAATTATTAGTATAGAGATGATAATTGAATCCTTGGGGGCTGATGAGATCACCAAGCCAAATAGGAGAAGAAGAGAGAGAGTCTATGGCAGAGCCTTGGGGAGTATCAATTTTTAGCAAGTATGACCTGGACAAAGACCCAGCAAAGGACAATGAGGAGTGGTCACATAGGTAGGAGAACCAGGTTGGACCAGTGTAAAGAAAATCTAGAGAGAAGAAAGTATCAAAGAGAAAAGGGTGGTGGACAGTGTCAAGGCTACAGAGAGGTCAAGAAGGATGAAAATTGAGAAAAGGCTATTATGTTTAGAGATCATCAATAACTTTGAAGAGAATAGTTTCAGTTGAATAATGAGGTTGGAAGCCAGACTGTCCAGAGTTAAGAGTGAATGTAAAAGAGAAATGTAAAAGCATTGTCTGTAGGCAGCCTTTTCAAATTTAGCCACAAATGGGAGGAGAGTTATGGGATGGATAGATTTTTGAGGATGGAAGAGACATAGCCATATTCGTAGGCAGTAAGGAAGCAGGTAATAGAAAGGGAGAGACTGAAGATAAATGAGAGTGTGGAGATGACAAAGGGACAATCTACTAGAGAAGACAGGATGGAATGGGATCATTTGTGCAGGTACATAGGTACTGCAGCAAGGAGAAGGACCATCCCTTCATATGAGACAGGGCAGAGAAGGAGGTAGCAAGGGAATGTGACTGAGTGATGTGAGATGTGGATAAGAGAAGAGGGAACTCTCAGAGAATAGCCTCAATTTCTTCACTAAAATGAGAGGATGGGGAAGAGGGGGAACTATGGGAGGTTTGAGGATAGCGAAAAAGCTTGGAAAAGCCACTGTGGTGAGTGGGATAGTGAGTCAGTATAAAAGGATTGCCTTGCTGCAGTGAGAACTCAGTTGATATTGTATCATATAAATTTGTAGTGGATCTAGGCAGCCTGCTTTCATAATTTTCTCCAGCTTCATTCAGCGGTATGTGAGTAGGAGTGAAGGCAATGGGTGGCAGGAATAATCCAAAGGTAAAGCTTGGTAGAGCAAGATTGGGAATAGGATAAGAGGGAAAGGGACTCAAGAGAAGAGGACAGTATGGAATAGAAATGGTTCACCAAAGAGTCAAGATGGTGAAGGGATGTGAGTATAGCCAGTGCAGGGATGACAACTGGGGAAAGAACTGAGGGGTCAAGGTATTGGAGATCACAGTGAGGATAGAAGAGTTTGGGGTTGCAAGGTAAAGAGAGAGGTAGAATAACAATAGATTATGATTGGATAAGGGGATTTCAGAGTTCACGAATAAAGAAGTGGTTCATTTGTGGTTGATGGCAAGATTAAGATCATCTCTATATGTGGCTGAGGTAGGAAGGTGGAATAGGTCATGAGTAATGAGCAAATTGAAAAACTGGGAGTTTAGGGCTTTGGAGGGAATATCAATATGCATAATGAAGCTCCCTAGTTTGAGGGCAGGAGTTAGGGAGGAAAGATTGTGAACCAGGAACTGAACTCATTGAGGAAAGAAGGGGAACAACAGATAACAGCTACCAGAATTTTGATTGGGTAGTAGATATGGATTGGATGAAGCTCCAAGGAGGAGAAGTTACTGAGTAATGGTGGTAAAAGGAGAATCTGGAAGTGGCAATGGGGAACAAGGAATGTTCTACCTCTTGACCTCTACCAGTAAGCTGGAGATAAGGGTGGAGGGGAGAAATGAGTGAAAGTGTAGCTAGTGTGGAATGCATAGCCGGGGAGGCTGTAACATCAGGAGGGAGTCAATTTTCAGTGAGAACCAAAAGATAGAAAGAATTCTAAGGAAAAAGATTTAAGGTGAAAGCATGTTTGTTAGCGATGGAGTAGGCATTCCAGATAGCACAATGGAAAGACAGAGTAGTTTTGGAGTAGGATATTAGGATGGGGAGTTGAGTTAAGGGGGATAGGAGTAAGAGAGTAAGCAGTGGGGAATGGAGAACAGTGTTTGAATGATGAGGGCCAGGAATCACTGAGATGAGAGGGGTATGATCAGTGAAAACTTTGTTAATCATTGAGGAATGATTTTTATCTCTTCAAAAACTTACTCTAAGTCTGGAATTCAAACATTAGAAATACCCTCCAACCCTCTGACCTCTCCCTCTTATTGGATGGCTTGTCTTAGAACCTCCATTTAGGAAGGGTGCCCAAGCCAGCTATGTCTTATTCCTCTCAAGGCTGTGCTCTGGACTTTCTCTATTATCTCTCTGTTCAGGGTACATTGTACTTCCTACCCCTTTTGGTTCTTTTTTTTTAATGTGCATTTTCTTTCACTATTAGAATGTAAGCTCCTTGAGGGAAGGGATTGTCTTTCTTTCTGCTTCTTTTTGTATCCTCAAGAGTAACACATTGGCTGGCACATAGTAGACATTTAATAAATTCTTGATGACTTACTGACTGAATGATTATTACACACATTACACACTTGACCCTTTCAATGACCCTGTATATACTCCAATAATCCAATACCCAATGGGTCTGTGATCTCTTTGATGTGGACATTCTCTCCAGCAATATAGCCTAATCTATGCTTCTCCTATGCACAATATCCATAAATCAGCCAGAGAATAGGAGGTATACCCAATTGCAGGGGGACCTTTCTTGGGTTTTCTCAGCAATGGGTGGATGCCAATGAGGCATATAGACTATCCATTAGTTATTCTTTACTTGTGTCCATCTTTTTATGGCAACACATTTCTCCAGTTACATATTTCATACCATATGCAGTATATAAGACAGATATTACTCCACTTTTATAAATGAGGAAACTGAAACTTAGAGTGACCAGCCAGTGACTTGCCTAGTATCACACAAAACTGTAGCCCAGGAAGGAGACCAAAACTCACTTAATTGGTGGAGCTCAGCTTAGAAAAGGTTCAGCAGTTTCCGAATCTTTTTCTAAAAATGATCCAATTCTTATTTTTAAATTAATTAATTAATTTTTAGCTTTCAACATTCAGTTCCATAAGATTGAGTTTCAAATTTTCTCCCCACCTCTCCTTTCCCTCCACCCCAAGATGGTGTGTAATTTGATATAGACTCTACATATACATTCATATTGAACCTGTTTTTACATTAGTCATGTTGTAAAGGGAGAAACCATGAGAAAGAAGAAACAGAGAGAGAGAGAGAGAGAGAGAGAGAGAGAGAGAGAACAATATGCTTTGATCTGCATTCAGACTCCATAATTCTTTTTCTGGATGTAAACAGTATTTTCCGTCATGAATCTTTTGGACTTGTCTTTGCTCTTTGCATTGCATTGTCTTTGCTCAATTTGCATTGAGAAGAGATGAATCTATTAAAGTTAGTCATTTCATAACGTGGCTATTACTGTGTACAATGTTCTCCTGGTTCTGCTCACTTCACTCAGCATCAGTTCATATAAGTCTTTCCAGATTTTTCTGAAGTTCACCTGCTCATCATTTCCTATAGCACAACAGTATTCCATTACATTCATATATCACAACTTGTTCAACCATTCCCCAATTGATGGGTATCCCCTCAGTTTCCAATTCTTTGCCACCACAAGAGAGCTGCTATAAATATGTTTGTACATGTGGGTCCTTTTCCCATTTGTATGATCTCTTTGGGATATAGCCCTAGAAGTGCTATTGCTGGGTCAAAGAGTATGCACATTTTTATAGCCTGTTGGGCATAGTTCCAAATTGCTCTACAGAATGCTTGGATCAATTCACAACCCCACTAACAAGACATTAGTGTTTCAATTTTCCTACATCTTCTCCAGTATTTATAATTTTCCTGTTTTGTCATGTTAGCCAATCTGATAGGTGTGATGTTTTGATTTGTATTTCAGAGTTGTTTTGATTTGTATTTTTCTAATAGTGATTTAGAGCATTTTTTCATATGACTATAGATAGCTTTAATTTCTTCATCTGAAAACTGCCTGTTCATATCCTTTGACCATTTATCAAATGGAAAATGACTTGTATTCTTACAAATTTGACTTATTTCCTTATATATTTTAGAAATGAGGCCTTTATCAGAAACATTGGTTGTAAAAATTTTTTCAGTTTTCTGCTTCCCTTCTAAACTTAGTTGCATTGGCTTTGTTTGTGCAAAAACTTTTCAATTTAATGTAATCAAAATTATCCATTTTGCATTTCATAATGTTCTTTATCTCTTGTTTGGTCATAAATTCTTTTGTTTTCCATAAATCTTACAGGTAAACTATTCCTTGCTCTCCCAATTTGCCTGTAGTATCAGCCTTTATAGCTAAATCATGTACTCATTTTGACTTTATCTTGGTGTAAGGTGTAAGATGTTGGTCTATTCCTACTTTCTGCCATACTATTTTCCAGAAAATGATCCATTTCTAAAAATAACTCCTCAGGGAAGTCAAGCAGGATCTGTTCAGAGAGGAACAAAAATGAGATTTGGTAAAAAAAAATTAATTTTTTACTTGATGGAATTCAAAGCAAAAAGATAGAGCAGATTATAGATTTGGAGTTGGAAGGGACCTTCAAGGTGAGTTGATTCAGATCACTCTCTTTATACTTGAAGAAAGTGAGGCCCAAGGTCATATGAATGGCTGAGTAAAGATTTGAACTCAGGTCCTCTGGCTTTCAAACTAATACACTTTCCACAAGATAAAATCCTTTCCCAGATCTTTATCAGAGCTTTATTTACATACTACTTCCACTGAGTTATTAAACTACTTGGGAAATCCCTCCACAATCCCTTCCCTCTTTCTGTTCCTTCCTTCCATTCTTTCCTTCCTTCTGTTATTTCTTTCTTTCTTTCCTTCCTTCCTTTCTTCCTCTCTCCCTCTCTTTCCTCCCTCCCTCTATCCTTTCTTTCCCTCACTCCCTCCTTCCCTTCTTTCCTTCCTTCCTTCCTTCTCTTGGTTTGCTGTACCAGAATTGTTTTCATTGGCAGAAAAAATAGGTAAAAATGAGGTGAGAAGTTTTGCCTTCTCTCCATCATCTGTTGCCATTAGGATCCTATCCAACACAAGTACTAGTCCTGTCTCTTTTTTTTTTTAAATTTGACTCTTTTCTGCAATATACTTTAACAAAACAAACAAAAAATCATACCAACCAACTCATAGTCTCTTTTTTGTTATTGTTAACCCTTCCTTACAAACTGCTCATTGAGAGCTTTAGCACTCCTAATTCTTTTTTTAAAAAACAGGATAGGCTTTTACAAACATTCCTACTACGTAGCTTTGCTTCCTTCCTCTATATGTGTGCTTTTTCAGTTGCTTATGAGCTCCCTGTGCATCTATCATTGGTTTCTTAGATAACTCTTCTTTTTCCTTCTGATCAGAACACTTTCTCTTTGAATCTTCAGGATTTCATTCTTGAGAGTTTCCCATTCCTCCCAGGCTGACTTTCCCTTTGAATTTTAATGTGTTGGGTACTACCTATTTTTTCTATGAACACTTTGAAATCTGCTTTCCAAAAATGTAGGGTGCATGCCCATCTGTTCTTGGCTTTCTTCTCCTTCTCTTACACAAATTCTAAGATGGATTGGTTGGAACATCCCCCAAAATTCCAGGTCTTTCTACCATAATAACCAAGTGCTCCTTGTTGAAGGTCAGATATAGAATAATTTCACCTTTTTGGTTCCTTTACTCTTCGAAAAAATGAAATTATCATTAAAGCAAATCAAGAAATTACTTAGTTGCTCTGCTCTTGGCAGAGAGAGAGAGCTCCAGCAGATGTCTGGATAATCGATCCCCCATCATTACTGTATTATGCCTCTGTGACAGGCTTGTAAGCTATTTCCCGAGTTCCATTTTTCTTTCCTCTTTCTGTTCATGTAGTCTATGGTATGTTCTTTATATAAAAATATGAATTTTTACTATATTTCATTTTTATATCTTCTAGATTTTCCTCTGTATCCATCACTCCCTCCTAGAGAGCTATCCCTTACTACAAAGAAAATTTAAAAAAAGAAAGAAGAATAAAAAAATTCAGTAAAACCTATTAATACTTTTGAAAAATTCTGTTATTATATGTAAAGTTCTATACTCATAGACACTCTCCATCCCTTACCCCCAACCCCTGCAAAGGAATAGAGGGAGGTGTCTTATAGCTCTTCTTTGGGCCAAGGCTGCTCTATGTAATTTCGGGACATTCTTTTTTTTAATTGTTTTGTGGTGGTTGTTCTTTCCATTTTCATTGCTGTAGTCATTGTGTATACAGTTTCCCCTTCATTTTGCTTCAGTTCATGTAAGTCGTTCCATGCTTTTCAGCAGTCATCATGTTAGAGGACAGTAATATTCTATGATACTCATGTACCACAATTTGTTTAGTCATTCCCCTTGTGGTATGTTCTAATGGCAGTACTGCTTCTGTTTCTGCCTTGGTTGATCTTAACCTAAACGTTCTCATTCATTCCCCGTCTGCTTCCTGTATTTCCTTATATGAGTGTAAAATGGGTTTGCTCTGGTCCCCCTGTCTGGGAGCTAGGAGGTCTGCTCCATTCATACAACTTTCCAGTGTTCTCTGGTACCCCGAGAGGATTGGGGGTGGGGTATCTTTTATTTTTGCTATTACAGCCCCTACTATTTGAATTCCCTTACTTTTAGGGGCCATTGGGTAGTATCTCCAGTTCCATTTCACCATTTCTTTTTTACATCAGATTTGCTTTTACAAAGAAATATTTACTTCAAAGGTATAGCAAAAGCATAGAAAGATTTCCTCTAACAATCTTCTCCAATCATATGGTCGGCCAACCCAGAACATCCATGCTTCAGCTAGTTCTTCTGTCTCCCAGAAACAGATCCCTCTAGTCTGTCACGTGGGTACCTCCATATTAAGTAATCTGGGCATGTGCCAAACCCTGTTACACGAATGTATCTTTTTAATATACAATGATGCCATTCCTGCCCCTACCCCCTCAATGCTCCCTTTACTTACCCTATTTCTTCTAAAATAGGCATAACCTTCCGTTGCCATATTACAGACATGGATTTCATCCCACTATGTCTTAGTGATAGCAACGAAGTCAAATTTGCCTCCCTGCACTAGTATTTCTACCACAATTTGTTTTGTTCTCCATGCTTACAGATTTTGTGTAAATAATAAAACAAAAGGGATTGTTTTTTATTTTGTTTCTTATTTCGTTTTTCTATTCTTAGCACTTAGCATGGTACCTTTAAGTAGACACTTAAAAATACTTGTTGGATAGGATTGGACTGGACAGCCGAGGTTGTCAGTGTTGTTTCTGATTTCCTTTTTGGATTTTGTCTCCTGTGAACTTGCTGCTATCTTAATTGCTCTTCCAGTTCCTACAACGTACCTAGTATCTCTGGTGTATACGTTGGTGATTATACATAGGTAGTTTTCTCCCATCTTCCTTTCCAGTTTAAAATCTTTTAAACTAGATTTGCAAGATCTTTGTTAGAGGTACTCCAACCTGACCAAAAGTCTTTAATTTCTACATTTTAAGCTGGGATTTAGGAACCCAAATTATTTTTTTGGTACCCATTTTCTTAACCAGCTACTCTCTTATCAAATCTGCTTTTCTATTCTGAAATCTTTTGTTGATTGACAATAGGCAACAGTGGTAACATTACCTCTTGGAACTCTGAAGTCTTTACTTTCTTGCTAATTAATTTATAATTTTAATTCCTTCAGGCAGTGGTCATATGAATCTCTGGGAATGAGCAGTAATTTTCTGGTTTAACCAGTCGGACTCAATTATTGTAGCTTGCTGGTGGAGTAGGCAGGGCTCATAGTGTTTACCCAGATTACAGCAACTGAATTAATGGAATCTATAGTCTTTTGAAATACTTAGGGAGCCAGGTGATCTTTGCCTCTAGGCATACATTTCTAGACGGTGGAAAGAACCTCTAATCCAAACTAGGAAAGTTAAGAAATTATAATGTCAGTTTCTATTTTTAGGTATGGAATTGTCAGTGGAGGACTACAGTGTTGGTAAAGCCTTGGGTTAGCTGAAGACAGTGCACTCTGCTTTTTTCCAATTAAAGGGAAAAGGAGAGGGAGAATAGGGGTGACATGGGGGAGGTAGCATTCTAGTTCTTCCTTATAAGGACATATGGAATATGTTTGAGGATGGAGATGGTTTATTCTCTTGAAATGATTCTTTGAACAGTGATTGATAGATCTTCCAAATAAGATTAAGGGGGGCGAGGGGAGTGGGGGTGCTGGTGACTGCAACTCTGCCTTATGTAAATCCAATTCATGAAAGTGTCTTCAAGACATCACCCCCTCATGTCATTGGTCTTCTTAAAAAATGAAGGCAAATAACAAATATATGTGTATATGTCTGCAAATACATATATAATATACATACACATTATATATCATATACATATGCATACACACATGTACATATATGTAAGCAACCTAGATTTTAGGAGTAAAAGCATGTAGCCACCAAATGAAGGGGATTTACTTCCTGTCTCCTACTGCTCTGGTCAAAGCCTAGGACATAGTTCTCAATTGGACCATCTTTCAAAAGAGGCTCTGTTCAAAGGAAATAACATTTCCTCTCATACATATGTTGAGCTTATCATTTCTGGACATATTTTCCCAACCAGGGGTGTGCTTTAGCCAGCTGAAACTAGTTTGTGAAAGCTGGTTGTTAAAGTTTCAATGTGAACATTTATATCTCAGTAATGAGATTTTGTTTACGTATTTCAATAAATATATAAATAAAACATATATGTATATACATACATATATTCAAGAACTAAGCAACTTAACTTTTAAATAATAGTTTATATATAGGAAAACATTGATTTCATTGCTTAAGTCTTTGCTTGATAATTGTAGCAATAGTCTTCTCCTCTCTAATTTTTTTTGTTTGTTTTTTTGCTAGGCAATGGGGTTAAGTGACTTGCCCAGGGTCACACAGCTAGTAAGTGTCAAGTGTCTGAGGTCGGATTTGAACTCAGGTCCTCCTGACTCCAGGGCCAGTGCTTTATCCACTGTGCCAGCTAGCTGCTCCCTCTAATTTTGTTTTTACAAGAATACCTCAAATACCACTCTTTGTTGAGAATTGATTTGTTTCCATTGATAATAAGGCTCAGCTTTGCAGAATAAGTCCCTTTGGGCTGCAGCTTGAACATTAAAATATCCTATTCTGTTCTTTTTTGTCAGTTTCTCACGATTAGTGGGTAACCCCATCATTCAAACTGGTATTCCTTCATAGCTGAACACTTTTCTCCTGGTTGTTTGAAAAATTTTGTATTTGGTTTTGAAATTGTGAAATTCAAGAACTACATACCTTGAATAGTTTTAAGTATGGGTATTTAAGTCTTCTTCTGGGTATGACATAAGCAATGGATGAATTGCTCTCTTGTAGGACTCAGAGTCTTGGCTTCTGGATTGATCTATTACTGGATTGGGCCAAGCAGCTTACTCTGTAGGGCTGGCTCCTTCCTGGGCTTGGCCACTGGACTTCTGGTGGCTCTTCTGACCTTTTAAAGTTCACAAGGTCACAGTCTGGTCCATTCCATCTCTAAAGCTCATTCACCTAAGGTTAAGAAAGAAGAAATACAAGGATAGAAGAAATAGAAGCACCATGAGTTCAAGGCCACATTTCAGCCCAAGTAGGGAGAGTAGGTTGCTGGCTCTACACCTCTCCCCACCTGGTGGCTTGTAAGCAGTTCATGCCTTACTCACTACAAGGAAAGAGAGAGATCAGCTTTCTTTATTGGAGCTTATTATATGCACACTCATTTCCAGCTCAGCAGTCAGTTAAAAACTTTCCTTCACCACCCAATAAGCAGACAGGAAATAGTCACAGAGTACTTGGGTATGCTCTGCTTTGGAAACATTTCTAGAAGCCACACATTTCTAGATATTGTCTTACCAAGCCTCCAACATTTGTTGACACAGTCAGATCTCCCTGCACATGCTCTGAGGACTAAACTCCCATTGGCTAGTCCCCTCCTATACCACCCCCTGCCCCTTTTAAAATTTGCTGTCTTTGGCAAACTGGCAGGAGGGGCAGGAAATTTTTTAACACATTGTCCATATCTCTAATTCCATGACCAAGAGATAACTTTTGGTGTGTTTTAGTTATATTGGGCGAACAAAGAAGGGACAGGACCTAGCTGATCTAGGCAGATCAAATGATGGAAATGGATTTACAGAGAAGGCAGAAATACTAACCAAGCTCTTACTTTGCTTCTGTTGTCTTTTCTGGGAAGAATGACCTTCGAATTGGAAATGACAAAAAAAAAATAACTAGATAAGAAAGAGATGGAAACAATGTATAGAACTTGTGAAGAGGCATAGTTAGGCTTCACATACGATAAAACTTCTTAGAAGTTAGTTGCCTGGGGGCAGCTAGGTGGCACAGTGGATAAAGTTAGCTGCCTGGGGGCAGGTAGGTGGCACAGTGGATAAAGTACTGGCCCTGAAGTCAGGAGGACCTGAATTCAAATCTGGCCTCAGACCAAACACTTGACATTTAATAGCTGTGTGACCCTGGGCAAGTCACTTAACCCCAATTGCCAAAAAAACAAAAAGAAGTTAGCTGCCTCAGAAGGTACTGGGGTTTATCATCATTGCATGTCTTCAAGAAAAAGTTAGATGACCCCTTGCTGCTTATGTTGCTTATGTTGTAGACCAAGTCTGATCATGATGGTGCAATGCTTCAGGTTTGGAAATGGAATGAAATGAAACATCTGATAACTATCTGACATTTAACAAAAGGAGGTTTACTTAACCATATTGATGTGAGGATTAAAAATAATATTATGGGTTACTTTCCCAGGCCCCTGAGGGAGTTTGAAGCTCATTCTGAGGCCCATCCTGTACCTTGAGATCCTGGAACTTGAGAACTTCTCAAGTCCTTTTCCCCTTTTCTTGAAATGCCATACACCTTGTACCAAAAGAATTGCCTTTGTTTTCCTTATCCTGTCATTTATCTTCCTCATCCTGTGTCACGACAATTTTTCCTTATCTTGACAACCATCTTCCTCACCTTGTTTGTTCTCATCCTGCTCCTATATGAAACTCTAAAAATACGTAATCTTCCTATAGGCTGTATAGTTTTCTGTCCATATAAGCCTATATCTGCACCCCGTGTTTAGCTCCTTGTTAACCACAGGCCCTTGAAGCTTTCACAAAATAAAGTTCCCAATGGCTACAGAGAAGGTCTAAGTGAATTCTTTCACTCCTGAACCAGCTCTCCCAACTCTAAACCTCAACAATATCATGGAAAAGAAGTTCAGTAAGGATACATTGATTGAGTTTCATGCAGCTTCCTTGCCTCTGTGTGGGCCGTGTTAGTAGGCCGGGCAAGCAAGAGTAATTCCTGACCCCTTGCAGGCTGACTTTGGTAAATGGGTCACCAAGAAGCCAAGTCAATGGCTTGAGACTTTCGATCCTAAGCCAATTAAGTTCTGAGGGTGGTTTTAATACTTTTTAAGGAATAACTAACTAACTTAGCCTAGGTGGTAGATATTGCTCCTAACAAAGTTTTAGAAGGGATTTTCATTCAGATATGGAGTGGACTGGATAGTGGGGGAGAGGGAATTGCTTTTCAAGCCTGAGGTCTAGTGATTCTGTATTTCTGTGATTCAGTCCCTCCTCGTTCCAAGTTGGGCTACTCTGGATTCATATGATCAATGCAGCCTGTTAGGTGTTTTTTTCTGTAGTGTATATTTATGGCGAGTGGCTTGGCCCACAGTGTCTGGAACATAGCAGCTGCTTAACAAATGTTTATTGATTGGCTGATTAATTATTGCTATGTGAAAGTAGACTTAAGGTTAAAATGGCTATTGAGGAAGGAGAATCTGGGAAGGGAAGAAAAAGGAGAAAATGAAGAAGGGCCAAGGATTTTAAAAAAGGAAAATTCTTATTAACAAACCTATTCAGAAATACTTGAAAAAAGTGCTCCTGTTGTTTGCACTTAATTCTTTTTCCTCCTGCAATAGTACTTTTACTCTGAAGTGGCTAAAATAAATATGGATCTTTTTAGAAATCTATTTAGTTGAAATGTAAAATCAGGGAGTCAGTCTCTATAAGTAAGGGTTTGCATTAGCAAACTCTTAGTGATGGAAGACAGGTGCCCCAGAACACCTGAGGGTTGACTTTAGAGATTTCAGAACCAGAAATGCCCTTATAGAGCAAATAATTCAAGCTTCATATTTTATAGAAAAGGAAACTGAGGCACCAGAGAGGTTATATGCATAGTGGCAGATCTGAAATTTGAATTCAGGTCCTCTGATGCCCCAACCCATTGTGATTTTTCCATTCTAGCACACTACCTCCAAAACCCAGCTGAAATCACATCCTCCTGGGACTTTTTCTAAGGTGAACATGCTTGTCTGCCTCTTCTTTTTCCCCTCAGGTTTCTGTAGTGCATAGAGAAACAAAAGACTTTTACCAAGAATTACTTAAGGACAGAATTCTTCCAGATTCACAGATAAAGCAAGCTTAGCTGATTCATAGAACCCTGCTTGTTCAGGCAGAATAGGCAGGAGGCTCACACTGCTTCTGCTAATCACCATGGCTCCTGTGCTGTTTACTGGGGAGGGCTCAGAGCTGGCCAGGGTTGGGATGGGCCTGAGTATGAGGGGTAATTGATGTGGTCTCAGTCACAAGCTAAATGGAGGAATTAGGTTAGTCCAAAAGCTTGGGGATGTATTTTTTTAAATAGTCTTCAAGGATTCCCCCCTCAACCCATGTTTTCTTGTCTAGTTGAAAATTTTGTTTTAAATGCCTACAGTTTTCTGAGGAGAAATTCAGTAATACAGACAGCACTGTGTAAGTTAGCCATGCCTAGGATAAGGTATAGATAAAAAAAGATCCTGGAATATTAGAGCTGGATGGGAATCTCATTTAGTTCAACACCTTTATTTTACAGATGGGGAAACTGAGGCACAGAGAGGTTAAAGTAGCTCACAGTTGACAGAACTAGGGTTAGAACCCTAGTCTTCTGTTTTCTAGTTCAGCGTTCTTTCTACTCTATGATAAGTAATGAGTGGGCACAAGTCCTGGGTGGCTCAGAATGGCCACTCAGTTTTAAGTGGAATGAAACTTCTATGCCTTATTGGAAGAAACTCTGGGAAAGACTCCTGCTCATCTTCTCCAGGAGGCTGCCTGTTGCTGATATTGCATATGTGAGCATGTATCCATGTCTGCACAATCTCCTTGTATGCATGTGTCTCTCAGGCTAGAGTGTGATGGGATTGATAGCTTCAAATTTATTCTTTATTTCTTAAGGAGCCAGTTTTAGTTCAACAACAACATTAGTTTTACCCTAAGTAATTTGGGCAACCTGTGGTGGGGATTGTGACATTTCCTGGTCACAGTCAAGTGCAGAGAGGGTGAAGAGTGAGCGACTGTTATCCACCACCATCTCATTTCTCCAGCCAGCAAGGGAAGGAACTCAGGATTGGCTAACTTTTCCTGCCAGTTTCTGGGTTTGGAGGTTACAAGAAACTAGGTAAGGGAGTGAGAGAGAGAGGGGAAGCTTCAACATGTGGGCTAAAAGTGTGTGTAGGGGTTGTTTCTCATGATTAGTTATGTTTGTGGATGTGAGAGGTTTACAGAGCTGTATCATCATAGATCATAGATTTACGGATAGAAGGGTCATCTAGTCCATCACTTTCATTTTATGGACGAGGGAACTGAGGCTTAGGGAGATTAGGGGTGGGATTTGAAACCAGGTCCTCTGATTTCAGAGTTTCTGTCTTTCCCCTGTGTTACGATGCCAAGCAAGCAGAGTCCTCTGATGGGCACTGCTGCAGAACAAGGTTTCAGGAGTCCCAAGTCCAGAACCGGGATCCTTAGGAACACTGGCTAAATTCCGTGGATGATTGGATGACACCAGGGCCGTCAGACGGAGGCTGAGCTGGAAGAGCAGCGCTGTGTAGCTGGACAAGGAAGGGAAGGAGCGCTAGAGCTGTGGAGGGCTCTGATAGAAGGCCGTATACTGAGGAGCCACTGTAAACGCAACGTGTCAGTGTCTGTCATGTTGGCTATGATTATAAATGCTAGGTGTTATACAGACCCCTGAGGCTGTTTATTAGGGGTGAATAATGGTAATTTTCAGGTTCTATTTGCTTTCCTTGGCTTGTAAATAATCCTGTTTATTTTTTAAGCCTTGTAAGCCTGCATGCTTGTAAGAGGAGTTGGTAACCACAGAGTTTTAATTAGCATAGGCCTTACCTAGGACTTGGGATTTGCTCCAGGGCACCAAAATTTAGAGGATGTAAAAATTTAATACACATACATTCAAGTAAGTGCTCACCTTGAAGAGTGCAGAAACAATTAGTTACTAACTAGGATCTTAGTACCTAGGTAGCAAGAATAATTAATTAAAATAGAAAGCTATCAGATCTTGCACATTGTAAATAACATCCATCTATGGAAGGGGAAGGGGAGGGAAGGGAATAAGCATTTATATCATGTATACTACACACCAGGCACTGTGCTAACTGTTTCATAAATGTTATCTCATTTGATTCTCACAACAACCCTTTGAGTTGGTGCTATTTTTATCTCCATTTTACAATTGGGGAAACTGAGGCAAACAGGGGTTAAATGACTTGACTGGGGTTACACAGCTGGTAAATATCTGAGGCTACATTTGAACTCAGGTCTATGACTTATCAGAGTAACTGGTTCTCTTTTTAGGTTAATTGGAATTTCTCTTAATTAATTCCATTGTTTTTACATCATGAATTACAAAGTGTACTTGAAGACTTATTTAGCAATGAGAATTAAATAACACAACAGAGAATGAAATAGACTACATTTTAAGAGATAAAAAGAGGTTTTATGGATATGGGTATGGGATGGCTGTGCCAGGTGTCTGCACAGTTAGAACACCAAACTTTCAGAAAGAACATCAGAATTTATAACAAACCAGAAGAAAGAATAATAATGAAAAAAAAAGATAAGGCATATAATCAAGAAGATTTAACCCTGAATTATTTAAACAAGCTATTAAAAAATTTTAAAGTGGGAAGTGGAGGATGGAAATAATATTGGCATCAACTATAATAATTTCACCCAGAAGTTGAACTTACATAGATTAATTGCTACAATAAGATCACCAAAAAAGCCAGTGTCAGCAAAGATTTGACTTACTTGCTAAATAGAAAGAGATGACTGCCAAAGGGAATGCTGGGTTAGAATATAATATTTTTGATAAAATCTTACAAAGAAGGATGTTGGACAATTATGAGTAGTATCATTTCATAAAGCAGAAGGAAGCAGGAGTAGATAAAACCTGTCTTAAAAAAGCTTGACAAGTTATCCAGGTAAGCAAAGTCATCTCAAAGGTGTACGATGGTGAGAATGGAGACAACATTACAAATAGGTTGCAACATGTATCTGAATAATCTATAGATCTTGTCCTATTGTATGTATATGTAGGATAGACAACAGTTGAAGGCAATTTCCCTCTTGGATTTTTTCTTGCTCATAATGTGCCCTGACATCAATTTGTATGATGGGGTGCAAGGGAGAATGTAGTTAGTGGTAGGTCACTGTCTACCTGACATTGGGTGAGGCTAAATTTTCCCTAAACGTGATAAAGTCAGAATTTGATTGGGCCAGGGGTAGAGCAAAGCTTAAACTGTGCACCTCTTATCGCCACCCTGCCAAAGACTTTTGTTAAACTCTGAGGGCTCATAATACATCTTTTCAGACATGGGATGTATTGGTAAACCATGTTATTATAATAAATACATGTATCATTCTAATCTATCTTAAATTTGAAAGGGACTTTTAATAAAATTGCTAAAAATGATCAGTGGCAAAACAAAGACAGGTGCATTGGATGCTACTACCTTCTATTTAGTCTTCCCAACATTAATGAAAAACTTAAGGACATTGGGGGGACCTAAATGGAATCTCATAGGTTGTTCTGACAGAATGTAACTTATGAGATGTTGGAGAAGAAAACAAAAAAGGTAGAATATTCACACCTGGTGACATTTCTTTGACACAGAAAATGTTGTATCTTTCCCCTGTGTGAAAAATGATTGTACTAACCGCCTTGATTTGCTTGAGTTTCCTTACTATCCAGAAGGGTCCAGATTGACCTGGGAATCAGAATCAGCCAATCAGGAGGCAGACTGAGTATCCCTTAAGCTTGACAGAACTGAGATCCTTTGCAGTGTTCTCTGGCTGAACCCAGAGCTCCCTTTGCTGTGCCAATGACCACAGAACTGACTTAAGCTGGTTCATGCCAGCTCTAATGGACAGAATTAGCACAAGCATCCCAGTTCTGGGACCCTGGGGACTTTTCAGCCTGATTCTCTTCCTTGTTCTGTGTAGGTGTTTCATGATCTCTGTGTAATGGCCCGTCCCTGGGAAACAGACACTGGACCCCAGGGACTGTGGCAGTACCTGATTGGGCAAGGGCATGGTGGGGAAATTCAAACCTCAGGTGGCAGTACCTGATTGGGCCATGACACAGCCATTCTTGCCTAGCTTTTCGGTTTCTCTTCGTATTTACAATCTGCGCAGCCCACCCCCAAAAAGAGCTCAGTTTTGACTGAAGCTCTGCATGCATGCGTGATGCCCACTTGAGAGGAATAAACATGAATACGACCTAATTCCATTTGTCTTTCTTAGAATGAACTCTGGAGACTGACACCTGCAACCTCCAACTCTGGCTATTAATTTGTGTGCTAGCTCCCACACACAGGTGTGTGTTAATTACTTGTGACAAAAATTTTAATGTGGTTTCATTTTGTGACAGCAATGGTCATATGTGTAAGTTTCTGCTGACTTTAGGCCGACTTGGAATGCCTGACCTTCACTTGATAAAACTGGATGAAACTGGCTTCCCGACCTTTAACTAGTTTTCTGTCATTGGAGTGCTGAATTTAGTGCAATACACACATTTCATTGATCTCTTTTGTTGTGTTTTTAATTCTATGATTTTAAAAGAATGATTATTACTCCAGAGGAAGGTACAAAAGTTATAGCTCCTAAAGAGCATATTTCAATGACTGTTAGAGATATTGCAGTGGATGTTGGTGTTGGTAAGTTAAATATTTCAGGGATCATTCAGATCCACAAGGGTCAGGATCAGTCATAACAGAGCTCAAAGAAAAATGAAAAACAACTCTAAGAACTGACAATTGTGTAAAACAGGTTAATTAATCCTTAAAAAATAAGTGAAGACCTTCAGAAGGATTTGGCAGCTAAAAGTATTGTTATTAATCCCTCTAAAGTATGACATAGTCTTCTTGAAGTTGGAAGAAAAGTGAGGGCAGTAAAAAAATAAACCATTTGCTAACCATTACTGTGAAGAAAAATCACTTGTCATAGACAAGACAATAAAAAGACTGGAGTATTGTAGATTGGGAAAAGGTCATTTTTACTTAGGAAACTCACTATTGGGACACTAGGTGGTGCAGTGGATAGAGCACTGGCCCTGAAGTCAGGAGGACCTGAGTTCAAATGCGGCCCTAGACCAAACACTTGACATTTACTAGCTGTGTGACCCTGGGCAAGTCACTTAACCCCAATTGCCTAAAAAAATTAAATAAATAAAATAAAAAGAAAACTCACTATTTCATTCAAAGTGATATCAGAAGTGTTGTCAGAGGAAGTCTAGGTAAATCCATAAAATATGGATATCTTCATCAAACTGTAAAACACACCCATAAAATGTTAAGGAATTTTTAAAGATTTACAATGGGCCTGAAAGACTTGTCATTTTTAGTAAATGAACATCTATATCTATATGTATATCTACGTACATCTATATACATCTATATACACATACATGTATATACATATACATATATATTCTGAGAAGCAGACTTGGCTTTTTTAAATTGCGGACTGCTGAATGGTGATGAAACACTGAAACATGACTTTGTATCATGCCACATGTCAAAAAAAAGTTAAGAAATATATTCAAGAGACGAAAATAAATGTAGGAACTCACCTGATTTAAACCCCTTTGAAAACCTATGGGCTATAGTCAAAGCTAGTCTTGGAAAATAGACTTCATGAAAGGTTAGCTTAATATCCAATGTGGTAAGCATGGTTTCATGATGAAGAATTAAAGAATATGTCAAAATCTATTAAGTTCAATGTCAAATCAAAACAAGTGATCATAGCCCAAGAAGGAAATCTTGCATATTACAAATATTTTTAAAGATGTCAGAAGTCAAAAGCTTTATTCATAAGGCTCATTTATTATACTTTGTCCTGATTAATTTGTGCATCACTTTAATGACTGCCAGTTCCCACCTCCTTGCCTTTGTACAGGCTGTTCTCCATAATTGGAACATACTCTCTACCTCTCCTCCACCACTCTGTATTCCTTACTTTGTACAAATACAAAATTTACCACCTTTGCTCCCCACTTCCAGGAAGCCTCCCATGATCCACTCTGCTTAACTATGATCATATCATCCCTTCCCTTTTTCTAATGTCTCAGCACTTAGGTAGTTTCAGTACTGTTTAGCACTTGTTTATTCATTGTTTTTAAAATATTCTCACGTCACTTCATACTTTGTCTCCCTAAACAAACTGTAAATTTCTTTACAGAAGGAACCATATTTAAAAATTCTTATATATCAACCTCCATAGCACCCAGAACAGCAGCAACAGGCACTGAAAAATATCTGTGGACTGACTGACTGATAGCATGTGCCCTCTCTTAATCTTTTTTAGGTTTTCTCACTACTTTTTCTAGTTTAACAGAAAACACACCACAGAGGCATTCGGGATGCTTTCTGTAATTGTGACAATACCATTATGTATTTGTGTAGCCCTTTATACTTTTATTTAAAAATACTTTTTATTGATATATTTTGTTTTTAGGTTAACTAAGTTTCCTCCTATTCCCAATCCCAGAAAGCTATCACATATAACAAAGAATACTTTTCAAGAAAAAAAGAAAAAGAGGAAGAAGAAAAAAGAAATCAGCAAAACTCATCAATACACTGGAAAATCTGAAAACATATGCAACAGTCATCGAGTAGGGGGAGGTATCTTCTCATATCTCTTCTTTGGAGTCATGCTTATTCTTCATATACAATATTCACCTTTGATTTTTTGTGTCTGTTCTTTCCATTTACATTGTTGTAGTCATTGTCAATCTTGTTTTCTTGGTTTTGTGCTTTATGCTTTTCAATGTGCTTTAATTGTTGTTCAGTTGTTTCAGTTGTGTCTGACTCTTTGTGACCCCATTTAGGGTTGTCTTGGCAAAGATACTGCAGTGGTTTGCCATTTCCTTCTTCAGCTCATTTTACAGATGAAGAAATTGAGACAAACAGGGTTAAGTGACTTGCCCAGGATCACAAAGCTAGAAAATGTCTGAGGCCAGATTTGAACTCAGGAAGATAAGTCTTCCTGATTCCAGGCCCAGCACTTTATCCACTGCATCATCTAGCTGCCCATAGTGTACTTTAATATCCCTAAGAAAATTCACATTTCCTAAGAAATCATCTAGGTCGAATTCCAGAGCACTGGTCTCTAATGGGACTTTTCACTGGATTTTAGGAGAGCTATAATGCATTTATATGTTCATTGGGATAGATGGTCTACTTTTGAGAAGATTCATGGGTTTATTCTTTATTATTTTTCTCCTTGGGGTTATCATTTCTTGATTTTTTTCCCTTCCCTCTTTCTTCTCATCTGTTAGTGTCATTGAGTCAGGCTGTCATGACCTTGGCCTACAAGGGTCCTAAGATCTCTATCATAGTCATGCCTCAAAGGATAGGAAAAGGATCAGAAGGTGCTGTCAAGGAGGCACAATTGAGTCACAATCACCCAAACTGTCATTTTCTTCACTCAGTATCTCTGACAGCACAGCACAAGGTGCAAGATTAACCCAGGGACACATACAGGTAAAAAATTGCTTCAGTATCCATACTCCTCAATATTCGTGCTCTTCTGCCATGAAGAAGACTCACCTAGCTCTTTTGCTCTCCTTCCTATCAAGATGACCACCTCTGCAGCCTAGGTATAAGAGCCCATTTAGGAACATCAACTCAAAGGTATGGGGTTTCTCAATTTTTATGAATCAAATCAGCCTAGCATTAAGCATTTATTAAGTGCCTACTATGATTTTACATTTTTTTTACATTTTTTTTTTTGGTGAGGCCATTGGGGTTAAGTGACTTACCCAGAGTCACACAGCTAGTGAGTGTTATGTATCTGAGGCTGAATTTGAATTCAGGTCCTCTTGACTCCAGGGCCAGTGCTCTATCCACTGTGTCACCTAATTGCCCCAAGTGCCTACTATGAGCTAAGCACTATACTATCCTCTAGGGATACAGAGAAAGGCAAAAGACAGTCTCTGCCTTTGAGTTATTAATTACCTAATGTCCTTATCAGTGGTTTTGGCAGTATTTATTGCCTTGCTGCCTTTACAGCTCAACTGTTGCCCTGACTTTAGCACCATATATGACCTTGGAACCTCCCTCAGTACCTAGGGCCTCCTCACCCTGGAACATCCCATCTGGCCAACCTTCATTTCCCTTCTAGCCTGCATCTGTTTTGTAGTTTCCATTATGCATTGTCTTTCCCCCATTAGAATATAAGATCCTTGAGGACGTGGACTGACTTTTATTTTTGCATGTATTTGTATCTCCAATGCTTACCACAGTGCCTGGAACATAGCGAGGCCTTCATAAATGCTTCTTTCCTTTCCTTGTGTAAGGAGAGGCCCCCATAAATAACTAGGCCCAGGTGTGGTGAGGAGCTAGTCCTCCCCCACCTTGTTTGTGGCTCGAAGGCACACAGAATAGATGTGTCCAGTCCCTTCTCCCCCAACCCTTTTCCCAAGGGAGACTTTAATTACTGTCAGGAGGGGAAATAGAAAGTTGGGGGTAGAGGCCAACTCTTCTCTTTTCAGACAAACAGGTGCTATCAGGCAACGATTTTATCCATCTGTTTCCTTAAATATTGTTAGTCTTGGGGATATGATCAGGTTCAATCTAACTCTGATCACTGACATTATTGTGGGGGAATGCACCCACCCAATACCAGTTCCATAATGAACACATATAGTGAATAGCAAAGAAACCTATTTATGCAAATGAAAGCAAATTAGAAATCAGAGAAGAGGGGGAGCTAGGTGGTGAAGTGGAGAGAGCCCTGGCTCTGGAGTCAGGAGGATCTGAGTTTCAAATCTAGCCTCAGACCCTTGACACTTACTAGCTGTGCGACCCTGGGCAAGTTATTTAACCCCGATTATCTTGCAACAATAACAAAAGAAATCAGAAAGAAGATAGAAAGAAATAAGAAAATAGATGCTGGACAATATAGAGTGAAGGGGCTCTCCCAACGGGAGTGAGGTAAGTCAGCTCAACCAAGAGGAAGAATTCTGTATCTTACCAAGGGGAAACTCCCCAGTGAAGTCTCCGGTGTAGCAAGTTAGGACAGAGACGTGGTGGAGACTTCCAGCACCTCTCATGTCTCCCCAGAGTCTTTCCCTTAAGCAACCCGAAGCACAGTTGGCCTTGTTCGTCTTCCTTCTTGAAGCTCGAAGCCATAAGTGCCAGAAGTGACTTGACACTTGAAGAATCTCAAAACAGACCTGAAACTTTAAAAGTATCAAAGAGGACTGGTGAAGGCTGGAGCTCTCCCACTCTCACCTCAGGGCAGGGCATTCATCTCCACCAATGAGGAAAGAGTCCCATACCAATGGACTCTGGGACAGGGGTTACTTTTGCCTTCTTGATTGTGATAGTAATAACACACTTTTATAGGACTTGAAGGTTTCTAAAGCAGTTCCTTGATAATAACCCTATGAGATAGGCAGTATAAGTATTATCACCCCTATTTTACAGATAAGGAATCTGAGATTCAATGAGAAGTGAGTGGCACACAGGTATTACATATTGGAGCAGAAATTCAAACTGAGGTCTTCTGATCTAAATCCACTGCTGTCTTCATTACTATCCCACTGCTATCTCCCTTTTTTCTGGGCTATGCTATCTCCCTTTTTTGGGGGCTAACTTTGAAGAAACTTTGGAGAGAAGTGAAGAGGAGACATAAGTCAAGAGTCAGGAAGACTTGAGTTGAAATTCCACCTTAGCCACTTACTAGCAGTGTGATTTAGGGCAAGTCACTTAACTTCTGTCTGACTCAGTTTCCTATCCCTAAAACAGAGTTAATAGCACCTACCTCAAAGGATTGTTGTAACTACAAAATGAAATAACATTTGTAAGGTGCTTAGCACAGCGCCTGGCAAATAGTTGATGCTTAATAAATGTTCCTGATGATGATGGTGATGATAACGAAGATGATGGAAGAATATGAGGAAAGTGAGGACCATCAGAAATATTTGTCCAACCACTTCTGGAAATTGGCTGGCAATTTGAAACTCACTGGTGTGGTGTGTGCATGCGTGTATGTGTGTGTGTGTGTGTGTGTGTGTGTGTGTGTGTGTTAGAGAGAAAGAGAGAGAGAGAGAGAGAGAGGGAGGGAGAAATAATGCCACTGAAAGAATTGAGGTAGATATTTTGATATCCTAAAGCAATAATGAAATGAGTGCTGGATTTGGAATCATATGACCTGAGTTTGAATTCCAACTTTGCTGCTTAGTAGATGTATAATCTTAGGCAAGTCATGTAACCTCTTTGGGCTTCATTTTCCTTATCTGTAAAATGATGGGGTTGGACCAAATGACCTATAAGGTCCCTTCCAGCTCTAAATCTCTATAAAACAGTCCAGTATGTCTACACTGGAGTGGAAAGGAGATTGACTGTGTGTGTCTTTACAAATGGAAAAGGCATGTTGAAACACAATTGTCATTTGAGAACCCGAGAATCCCCATGCTTCCTGGAGTACTCAAAGGGCTAGGAACCTACCATAGATGCATGTAAACAAATTCTTTCAGTCTTGGTAACCCAAATGACCCCCATGCTAATCTCATACGCCACTGGCTATGGCTGAACTTGAGCCAGTTTCATTGTTGTGTACATGCCTGACTTTGCCTGATTAGGAGAAACCAAACAAGAATGCCAGGCTGACCGACAGCAAATAAAGAATGTGCTGCTCAAGCTTCATGCTGGCATAAACCATGTAGGAAAAAACCAATGTCTCACCCAGTGACCATTGTGTATCAAACAATACTGGAGAGAAATGCTCCTTAGAAGCAGCAAAATAAATTTGCAAAAGCAATTGCTCTGAATGGGAAAATAAATATCCTCCAATATTCTCTTCCTTCTTAAGAAACCTAACCAGAATCATTGTAAAGCAATGCTATTCAATCTCTTCAAATATCATCAAATGGGACTTTGTTCAGCAGGTGATTTGAAGTTGCAAAGTGCACCGCTAAAGGCAAAGGTTTTGAATTTAACTCACGATGTGATCTGCTTTGGCAGCCTGCATAGCAGATTACTTGTATAATATCTAGTACCTGTTTCTATATCTCTATATCTTTAGGGGTATGTGGGGTGTTCAGGGAGACTAACACCTCTGGTGCGAGGGCTTGCTGAGCTCTTTTCAGGGTTGCTCGTTCATCTTTGGTATCCTCCTGTCACCCAACTCTCACCTGTGGCTCTAAGAAGCTGTGGCATGCTCAGTGGCCACACCCTGGGAAAATTGTCTGCTTCAGGCAGGCTAAACCAGTTTGAGGGTGACTGACAGGCCTCAAACCTGTCGGTGGGTTACGGTGATGTTGACGCCAAGCATGTGAAGACTTCCCTTGGTGGAATGGGCAGATGAGAACAGAGAACAGTTGGTTCCAGTGGCCAAGAAGGTTGCTGCTGAAGCAGGTTCTATGGAGTGCTTAGAGCTTGGTCAGGCATGGAGGATGCCAAGGTCATCCACCGCAGCCCAGGCCATCACTGGCCATCTTGACTTTTGTCTTGCTGATGGATTTCGATGGCTTTGGAAGAGAGAGTGAGGCCGATGACTTTATGAAACCCTGCGTCACTTAAATCCAATTCATGTGCAAGCCAAGACATTACCCCTTGATGTTACTGGTCCTCTTCAAAGGACAACCAACAACACATAATATATCTTTAAGGTTTGCAAAATGCTTTACATACATTATCTCATTTAGTACTCACAACAGCCCTATGAGATAGGAGCTATTATTATCCTCATTTTACATATGAGGAAACTGAGGCTAAAAGAAGTTAAATGACTTCCCCAGGGTCACATAGCTTGTAAGTGTCTGAGACAGGATTTGAACTGTTTTCCTGACTCTAAATTTAGCTCTGCATCTACTGAGCCACCTAGCTAGAATCTATGGATTTAGCTTTCAGACCTGAGAACTGTGGCAAATTCACTTAGCTTTTCCAAATCTCGGTTTCCTCATCTGTAAAATGGGAATAACACATTCTGCTTATTTCACAGTGGCATTAGGAGGATCAAATGATATTATGTATATGAAAGAGCTATGGGACTTGTGAAGGACTATCCATATATCAGCTATTATTGGTTAGCAGTGACCAATCTGTTCTCTTTCCTATAATTGTTATTATTTCCTTTCTTTCATTTATTACTTTCCTTTTGTTACTTCCTAGTCATCTCCACACCAAGCTACTACCTACACTGCAGCCGTCATTCTTATCCCTTTCCCACTGGGGCCTTAGGGACACTGGGCGCTGCTAAATGAATTTTTGGCTGCTAGGTGGCACAGAAGATAGAGTGCTGGTCTTGGAGTCAAGAGGACTCATTTTCATGAGTTCAAATCTGGTCTTAGACACTTACTAGCTATGTGACCCTGGGTAAGTCACTTAACTCTGTTTGCCTCAGTTTCCTCATCTGTAAAATGAACAGGAGAAAGAAATGGCAAATCACTCCAGTATCTTTGCAAAGAAAACCTTAAATGGGGTTACAAAGAGTCAGATGTGACTGAACAACAAATGGGTTTTCTCCTTATCTTGCCTGGAACCAGGACTCTACGTAGCTTCTTGACCATCTCCACACCATGAGTGTGCATTCCACACCCTCAACCCTCCTTCCCCTTTTCTAGCTCATTGTTATTTATTGTCTTCTCCTGTTACAATATCAATTCTCTGAGGGCAGTTTCCCTTTTTTCCCTCCTCTCTCTCCTCTCTCTTTCTCCCCTCTCTCTCCCACTTCCTCTCTCCCACCCCCTTCTCTCTCATCTATCTCTCAGAGTGTGGATAATGACAATGGCTTCTAAAAGGAAACTTTTGGGACAGTAAGCACAGATATTGAAAATCCATCACTTTAAACCTGTGAATAAGCTACTTCTTTGCCTGATAAATGACAACTCTGCCATGGTATGCCACGGACTTTTCATTTTCTTTGGAGCTGAATTTAATATAAAGAAGGCCTGTCTATTGTGGATACCATCCAAAGAGGTTTGGTTCCAAAATGAACTTGTTATAAGGGGGTTTCTACCCATTGGATTCTTTTGTGACATGGCATACAAAGAGAGTTTTATAATGGAGCTCCAGTGAACTTATTTATGTTGTAAATGTTTAGTCATACTCTCATAGTTGGACAAGACCTCCAAGGTCATTTAATCCAACCTGTACCAACAAGAATCTTCTCCATAACATTCCTGACAAGCCATCACCACTCATCTCCTGGAATACATCTAGAGTTAAAGAATGAAGGATTTATAGAAGGATTTGTTCTGTAAAAATTGGACTCAGTCAAAAGGCCACACCCAAGGACCTAGAAGGCCACATGTGGTTTCGAGGCCACAGTTTCCCAACTCCTGCGATATTACATGTCCAGTTCCTGTCACACTCCTATTTCAAAGACAGAAATTAAATGTAGTCACTTCTTCACCTCACCCTAACCCTGTGAGGAAATATGCCAAATATTACTCAACTTTGAAGGAAGTATATCCACTTAACCAATCATATGGACATATTTTTATGATCTTTTTTTCTTTTTAGAAGACTTGAATCACATATCCCCCTTTCATCTATTCTTTTAGGCTGTCAGGTATAGCTTAGTCTTCATATTATTAGTTTCTGGTTACTTAGTTGACATTACCCCCTAACAATGGCATAAGATATAAGTTCTTTTGATCAATTTGGCTCAGATTAGAATGTTTCTTTGTGACCTCCTAAATCTTAGCTGGAATCAAGTTTCCTACAAGAGCCAAAGAAAACAGCATTCACTTATTTGGAACAGTAGATTAAATTGGTTCCATGACAACTTACTACCAAACTTTTGAGTAGTATTAGACCCCTATAATGGACATACCTCCCTTGATCAATTATGTGCCCCTTTTCTGTTGAGCAGGAGGGCCATAATATATACGTTTCATGTTGGTACTTGTTTGTATAAATTCATAATAGGTAAGGAGTCAAATGAAAAGAAATGAAAATAATAGGAGAGAAGATAAGCTGGTGATCAAGATGTCTAGGGGAGATGAAGTGTGTAGACAGAAAGAAATAACTAGAAAAAAGTTAAGAAGGTGAACTGAGGATGATTAGAAGAAGAGGACTGAATGGGGCAAGAGCTAGAAGAAGGAAGGTTGAAAAGTTAGGCAGGCGATTAATTCAGGAACTTTTGAACTTTCTGGATTTGGAGAAGAACTTACTAGATGCGGGGATCAGGGGTTGCCTTTTGAATTTTAACCTGAACTCTGTGTGTGTGTTGTGTGTGTATGCATGTATGCATGTGTATTGGGCATGGGAGTGAAATTATCTCCAATTTACCATATATATATACATACACACACACACATGCACACACATACATACATATATCTTGTGTGTACATAGTTTTCATATGATATCTCCCTCATTAGGGGGATTAGGATGTCAGCTCCCTGAGGGTAGGGGCCAGTCCCAGATACTAGGAATGTCTCTAAGCTCTAGGAATTTATTAGGAACAATCCCTAGCGACCTCCTTTGTCCTAATAAAGGACAGCTCAGATTGTGAGAGCCTTTGATATGCTCCAGCCTAAGCAACATTATTACCATCCAGATTTCATTTTGCACTGCCTTTGTTTGGTCCTTTTGGCCCATTATCCATACAGCCGAAGACCCCAACTGAGCTCATACCAATTAGACAAGTTGGTCTCAGCCCAATGAAGCTGACGTTCACCTGGTAAGTAAGCAAAGATGGCTGCACCTGTTTTCATACCATTCAGAATCTTTATAGCACCCAGGGGTGTTAGAGCACCTGTTCAGACAATTATTCCTTAATGGAAAGTGGGTTAATACTACTGTCCCTGTTTTACCTGCAGAGAATCTGAGAGATTGGCCTCCAGTCACAAAGAAAGAGAGGTGGGGAAAGAGCTCACAACTGTAGTCACCAAGATAAGTGCATTACTCTCTCTGGGATGCTGGGAAGCCTGAGGCCTGTAGTGGAATCATACTGGGGCCATGATGGCAGTGGAACAAACAGATAGGACAGGAGCTGGGCCAGGAGAGAGAGGGCAAAGCTGAGAATAAAATTGGTCTAAGAGGTTGTAAGTGGGGTGATGACACTGATCTGAAGGTCAGAAGTCAGGTGAGCAGCCAGGAATCAAAGAGCACAGAGATTAGGGCAAAGCAGAGAGTCGGAGATCAGGACATCAGATTCAAGGCATCAATAACAAGGAAACATTAGAAAAACATGAATTTCTACCATAAGCAGGAAGTTTTAGAATATATTTTCTGTGGGTGCAGGGACCAATTTAATCTGTGTCCAGCCCAGAAGCCGGCGATGAGACTCCATATTATGGAGGTGGTAAGTTTGTTGATTGGTTGAGATAAGAAGAGGACAGAGCTCCTGGCAAGGGGGTTGTGGCCAGTGGAATATGGTCCTGGGATCTAATAGTACAGTGATATTGTTGCTTTTGAAGTTATTTTTTCCATACCCCCATTTGAATTACATAATTATAATCCCTTAGAGCTGAAAGAGACCTTGAAGACCATCTCATCCAAACCATTCATCTTGTAGAAAGGAAGAGGGTACAGCCCAATGGCAGAAGTGACTATCCTTCTTGGCTTGGCTGACATTGGCTTTTCATTACCCCCACTCTCTCAAGGGTTCAGGTACTCCTCCTAGAAACAACAAGATGTTATCTAGGTTAGATTATTTGCCTAACTAATACCCCATGGATTATGCTACATTGGAAACATTGCCCAATTTTTCACACGTTCTTGGTTCAGAATTAACCCTCTTCCCTCCCCAGGTTTTAGGTCTGGAATTCCTTGCTATATTATTAAGTAGTAGCATGACCTTGGGTCAGTCACTTAACTTCTTTTTTCTGTGCTTTCTTGAAGTATGCCCAGGCTAATTTGTGTGATCTAGGCTGGCTGCCCAAAGGGAATACAGGGAAATAGGAAGCCAAGTGGGAAGGAGGGGAAGAGTCCCTCTAAAGCCCAATACTCAGGGGGAGAGGCTGAATAAGTGGGAGGCCCTTGGCCAAGGAGTAGGGAAGAGAAGAAATATACAAAATGGATTTACTTCAACTCAACCAGGAGTGGTGAATGAAGACTAGATAGAAGAGAGTGAGTAGAAGGCAATTCCCACAGCACCTAAAGGAGTCCTTTGTTTATAGGCTAGGGCTGTGGGACCCAGTGTAAAAGAACAGAAAGAATAAATTAGCCTAAAACCATTATGACCTTGGGCATGAAGGGACTGTAACAGTATAGGTCTCTCCCTACATCCAGCATCTCAAGAGCTGGCACCGTTTCTTGCAGAGAAGTAGCAACCTTATTCAAAAGGAGGGTTGATCAGCAGCATGTCTTAAGATATAAATAGTTAAAAATATAGTGATAGGTATACATAATTTATAAATAAGTATATATATACATATTGGGGGCACTTGCTCAAAATTTTAAGGCTCAAAATAGGGGTGCATGGCCCAAAAAGTTTGGGGATTCACAGCATTCCAAATTGCTCCATATCTGGGATACTTTTGGAGGGAGGGGACAGGAGGAGAGTGGAAGGGTGGGGAAGGGAAGAGTGCAGAACTATGATTTCATCCATGTGGGTGGCTCTCACTGAGGAATCAGTGTGCAAATCAGTATGTTCTCTGAAACTCATAGTCTTTGAGTTGCCAGGAGGGTACTGAGAAGTTTCCCCCATTGGAAAGTGAGACCAGGTTAAAGATATAGGAAAACTTACACCTCTGAAAGCCCTGTGGTTAAAATCTCTTGTTTCCTAGAGAGGTGGTCTTCCTTTCTCCCCACCCCCACCCCTCAAGGAGTGTGTGCATATGTAGAAGGCAAACTGAGACTGAGAGATAGTGAAAGATAAAGCTGAGTTTGTCCCTGGCACTGCTGGAGAGATATCTCAGCACTGAGTACCAGGGTACTGAGTACCAGGGCTTATGAATCAGGAATCTGTGAATCATGAAAGCTTCCTGGAACATAGGAAGATGTACTGACCTGCCCATGTTGTCAAGAGGGTTTTGTTTTCGGTTGTTTTTCCACTGGTGGCAATGGAGTTGGGCTGATTCATTCACTCATTTGACAAGTATTTATGTAGTATTTACCAGGTCTAAGGAGGGCTGCTCAAATCCTGCCCACCCTAACTCCTTAAGACCTGTGACACCCATCTGTGAGATAATTGCCCTGACATAGGCATGTGATCTATGGCTAAAGGGTAAGAGTAAAGATTCCACTAAGCCAAGGCTTGGAAGAAATCAGAAGAGGCAATCTTTTTTATAGGTCTTGTCACAGCATGCATACTACTAACCCAATCCCTCCTTCCCTTATGGCTTCTGAAGAGCCAGAAGTTGAGGGGTGGGGAGGCATAACTGATGTCTCTTAGGACTTTCAGAATTCCTGTCTCAGGAGTTCTGGAAAGGCGGTAGCACCTCCTTCTCAGATTTTATTGAAATCAGGTCAGACAACAAAGGGGCCTCAATTTCCAGACTAGGCTGCTACATTACTGATTGAATAGCTGTCTTACAGTTGCATTTTTTCCAAAGAGATAACTTGCAATGATACAGTGAGGGTATTTTGGGGAAGAAGGGAGGAATAGACAATGAGTGAGGCTATTATGATTAGAAAGTGGTAAAAGGTTTTGGTGATTTTACAGTAGAGGAATGGGATTTAGGAGACAATCAGGTTGTAAGTACTATCTATGTAGCATATTATACTAGGTACCCTGTATGCGCGAGTATGTGTGAGTATGTGTGCGTGTGTGTGTGTGTGTGTGTCTGTGTGTGTGTGTGTGTGTATGAAGGGGCAAGGCAGACATGCTATATAAACTCAGCCAAGTAATTTTACCTCTCTACCTTATTTTTCTCATCTGCCAAATGAAAACAATAATACCCAAGTTGAAAAGGTCCAATGAGATAAAAGATGTCAACATGCTCTGAGAAATTAAAAGCATACAAATGCAAGGTGTTGTTAGTAGACAGAACCATGCCTAGGTTAGGGAGCAGATGTGGTATGTATATGGATTGTATGGTAGGAATAGCACTAAGATGCAATTATGGGAGATGAGGAAGACTGAGACTCTACTATCCTCTCTCTTTTTTGAGGCTTTAAAATAATTTTTGTTGACACATTTTGTTTTTTGCATCATCTTCAATTTTGAATACATTCTGCCCCTCTTTACTGAATCATCCTTATAATATTCACATAACAAAGTAACTGATTCTTCCCACAAAGAGATAATCATTGATAACTAGCTGTTCATGTGTTGACAAGGTGTTAGCACCCCATCACCCACTTGTGAAGGGTGAAAACCTTTCTTTGATCCCACTAAAAAAGTTGAAAATTGGTCACATCCCTGATGGCTCTTTAAAGGCCGAAATTATAAACTCTGGATTCAGTCTAGGTTGGGACCAGTTTTGTGGAAGAAAGCCCTGAATTTATACCAGAAGAGAGTAGGGTGGAGCAGACTGTTTCTCCATCTATTTCCCTTCCTGT
>NW_020954576.1:74866512-74937877 GCF_900497805.2 Vombatus ursinus | reverse complement strand
GAGAGAGAGAGAGAGAGAGAGAGAGAGAGAGAGGGAGAGAGAGTCAGAGAGACAGAGAGAGAGTCAGAGAGACAGAGATAGAGACAGAGAGAGACACAGAGAGACAGAGAGAGACATAGAGAGACAAAGAAAGTCAGAGAGACAGAGATAGAGATGGGGGGGGTGACAGAGACGGAGAGAGAGATAGAGAGAGAGAGAGAGAGAGAGAGAGAGAGAGAGAGAGCCCTGGTGATCAGGAGCTGCATTACAAAGGGAAGTAAGCCTTGGGAGCCCAGTTGAGAAACCTATCTAGCAGAAAGGCTACCCTTCCAGGACCGGGGCGGGGGGGAGAGCAGTGAGAGGACTCCAAGAGGACAGAAAGATTATCAAAGCCTCTTGTACCAGAGGTTTGAGTCACCTTGGCCATATACGTTCGCTGAATGTGTGCCTCACTATGACTGCAATCTAAGTTTGTGTTTATTCTTCCTAGAAACATTATGTGTACTGATGGGAGAACAGGCCTTTGGTTCATGATGAGGATAATGTTTTGTAGCTACTCTTCTTACTATGCCGTCCTCCTAAATGCTTTTGCTTTGAGCTAATTCTATCTACTGGCTGATTGCTAAGGGAGAACTCATTAGTGGGGACCTGTGAGCTATAGTTTTAAGTGTGTGGGCCCACAGAATACACCTGGGAGCCTAGCAATAGAAGCCCTCCTTGGGGGCAGCTAGGTGGCGCAGTAGATAGAGCACCGGCCCTGAAGTCAGGATGGACCTGAGTTCAAATTCAGCCTCAGACCAAACACTTGACACTTACTAGCTGTGTGACCCTGGGCAAGTCACTTAACCCCAATTGCCTAAAGAAAAACAAAAGAAAAGAAAAAAAGAGTGAAAAAAATAGAAGCCCTCCTCTGAGGGACTCAATGCATTTCTAAGAGTGGGAGCTGGGGGAACAACTCAGAGCAGATGCTGCCAAAAATAAAAAAAGAGAAAACAAAGGCAGTTCAGCGAAGCAAACCAACCCATCCATTGAGTCTGACAGTACATGCAACGTTCCACACTCTCAGTCCCCCACCTCTGTAAAGGTTATCTACCATCCACTTTCCTGAGTATTTTTCTTTTTTCCTCCCTTTCTTATCTCTCTTTTCCCTTTCGCCATTCCTTCCTCGTCCTAGAGTCCAGCATGAAGGTCTAAGGGACTTGGGGGATTTTCTCGTTTCGCTTTGGTCATGTGCTCCAGCTCTGAAACAATTGGGAAAATCAGTACCCGGCTGCACCAAGTTCCTGGGATCAACTTCCCCATTGACAGGCGTGCAGTTTGTAACAGAAAAGAAAATGCCTTTGCAACTCCAAGGCTCATTCAAAGATTGCACAGCGTAAATCTGCACAGTCACGCACAGGCTGGGCCAGGCTTCCCCTGGCTAAGGCCCTCTCTCCGCAGGCAGAGCCATCCCTGGCTGCTTGGTGGGGGTGATTCTTTCTGCAGTTCCCCGCTGCTGACAGCAGGGGGCTCCAGGTGTTGCTCTCTGCTGCTCCCAGCTGGTGACCACTTGGCATTGCCCTCTCGCTCCTCAGCACAGCTGTCTCTTGGCAAGTTAGAAAAAAACAACTTCATCCCAGCCGACAAGGCAAGGGATGCAAACCTCAAGAATTCTGCCAGTCTGGCAGGAGTGACAGTTTTCTCTGCAGCATATCACAACTCCAGCAATGGGATTTCCTCTTACTTAAGTTTTTCCCTTAGTTATCCACATCAAATATCATGGGATGGTATACCTAGAGGGCAGTTAGGTGGTGCAGTGGATGGAGAGCCGGGCCCAGAGTTCAAATCTGGCCTCAGACACTTAACTAGCTGTGTGACCCTGGGCAAGTCACTTAACCCTGTGCACCTCAGTTTTCTCATGTGTAAAATGAGCTGGAGAAGGAAATGGCAAACCACCCCAGTGTCTCTGCCAAGAATACCCCAAATGGGATCACAAAGAGTCAGACACAACTGAAATGATTGAACAACAACATATCTAGAGTTTGAGAGGACCTCCGCAATGGGGTTAAGTGACTTGCCCAAGGTCACACAGCTGGTAAGTGTTAAGTGTCTGGTCTCAGACCGGATTAGAACTCAGGTTCTCCTGACTCCAGGGCCGGTGCTCTATCCGCTGAGCCACCTTGCTGCTCCCTCCCCTCGTTTTACAGATGAAGAAACAGGCCCAGGGAAATGAAAGGATTTGCCCAAGATTCCACAGGTAGTAAGTATCAGAGAAGGGATTGTTACTTGAATCATCTGGCACTAAGTTAGATACTTTCTGCTGTACCAAGCTATGAGCCTTTTGCCCACAAACTTATCCTGATGTCATGTTCAGTTGCACCTCGGTTTCATGATTCCCCATAACAAACTCCAGGGTTAAGTACAATAACTAAAATTCCTGACCTCTTTTCTCCCTGGTTATTAGAGATGGGTGAACTTCGCTCAAGGAAATATACTCCACTTAACCAAAAGCTAATAAAGGGCAAGCCAATTTCTCTGATCTAAACACTTGAGTTGGATTATTCAATTAATTTAAGGCCATTAACAACGCCCATAATTGCTCACCCTGCTGTTGATAGGGCTGTCACTCCAGCCCCATACCTCCTTCCAAATAAGCTGAAGACATTGTGACAGACTGAAGTGGAAGCAGGTCCCTGGCCTGTCAGAAGAGCTAGGACGGTGACAGCAGGACTTTGTCATAGATGATAAAATTGAGAGAGTGACACTACTTCCTTTCCTAGATTGGGTCACAGATAATTTAGCTACTGGCATCTGACATAAAAATACCCAGGTATTGTGACTTTCTCCCTGGTCTGGCCCCACCCTGTTCCCTTCCCATGGCTGACCTCCTTGGTGTCTCCCTAGGTTCTCCCTTGCCCCCTTGCCTTAGACACCAGAATACCTAATTATGGCTCTGTTAGTATTTCCCAGTAGGTATTATTGAGTCCACTAAATATTTAGCCTTCAGGGCTAAAGAGGTTTCTGACCCCTGAGTCAGGTATTCTTGAGCTTGTGGTCCTTAATCTACCTACTGTTTCCTAGCTTGGTTGTAACTGAAGACCCAGGCCTAGAAGATCTAGCCTGTGGCAAAGCCTTCATTTGCTGAATACTGTTTATGATGATCCTGATTAAAGGCAAAATCCTTGCTTTACTGAACTGACTGCATACAGGCGATTGATGGAGGGAGAGGAAATGCAAGAAGGATGGAGGGCACTCCAAGGAATGGAGGGTAGCAGGAGCAGGAAGACGTTCCAAGGAGAAACTAGTTTGTCTTTTTGCTTTCTTTGTTTTTGGCTTTGAGAGGTAGGGGGAGGAGTCAGAGCTTGAAGCTGTGTCTTTGAGTTGGATTTCTCTTGGAGAAAGCTGCAGAGTAACAGTTGTTTGAAGGGGAAAGGAGGTTAATTGTTTTAACTTGAACAGAGTAAACTTGGAAAGTGAGAAATAATCCACATTCCTATAGGTCGCTGATCCAAAACCACACCTGGCTTCGCATCCCTCTAATGATAATCCCCGCAGAGTTCCAGGTGTTCAGCCCAGTGACTGATTACAGGCCCTGCCGAGTTCAGAGGGACAAGATTGAAACTATATATAAACCCCACAAAGTTTCTAAAGTTAAAAAGAAGCATGACCAATCATAAAGACTCAAGGAACTCTGGGAGTCAGAAGTCATGCTTGTGCTCCTGATTTGGCTGGTACCTCGTCTTTGTTTCTCTCCAGAAGTTGTTTGGCTGCCCTCTGACTGCAGCTTCCCCATCTGTAGAATGGGGATGAGGTTATTGCTGTTATGGGAACTGAGGTTCATGAGGCACCTTGAGGTCCCCGGGGTACAATTCCTCAGAGTACCACAAAGAGCTATGTTGTCACCATTATAGTAAAGTAAAGGTGCCAGGGCCAGCCACCGCTTCAGGGGATATCCGAGAGGCTGCTGGGGGTGAACTAGTTGCAGGAGACACTTTTGAGGCATGGCAGAGAGAGGCCAGGGAAGACTACAAGATGGCGGCAGCTGCAAAACAAGACAGAATTCAGGACCCACCAACACTCAAACGAGATAGCTTCTTGCCCAAAATGGTCTTCAGAAACTGATGACAGGCACCTACTTTGGTTTTCAGTGTCTCTGAAGTCAATAAACTTCATTTACTGACAGTTGGAAAATAACATTTAGTAATTCCAGAATGAAATAAAAATTTAAAAGGCATGAAATGAATATATGAATATAGTGAATACGTATTTCACCAAATCATAAATATTAGAACTAGCAGGATCCCTCCTCTTGAAGCTTCAGGGGGTAGTTTTGGAATCAGTCTCAGAAATTTAGAGCTGAATTGCATCTGAGTGATTTTCTAGGCCTCAGTAAGCAGGATGATTCAATGAAGGACTCTTTTAAATATTACTTTTAATAAATGCATATATTGTTAGTGCCAGAAAATTACACTCTTTGTGGCAGGTAGATATTTATTCTTTGATAAGTCAAGTCACAGGTGTCATAGAGAAAGCTAAGAGGCTTACGTGGAAGGCAGCCATCAGGACATCATTCAAATGACCTTGCAGCTGAATTTTGCTATATGCTTTTGCCTACCCGGTATTCTCTCGGTCTACAGTTAGCAAATTCTTCCATCTTACTTCCTAATCTTCATCTTCTTTCTCTTTTTTTTTCATCATGATCCTAACTTCTTTTCTCTCTCACCTCCTCCTGTCCTGATCCTTCATCCATCTCAGCCCTACCCTTCCTCAACTCCAATCTTTTTTTTTGTCCTTTCATTGTGCTCTCTGGACCTTCCACCTTAACTGTCAACAAACTTCATCTCCACTCTTTTCCTCTTAGAATATATCATAGCCCTTGATAGCCTTTCCAATTGTGGCTTCTCTTTCCCAACTCATAAGACCAGGGTGAGGTGTTTTCATGCATTTTGTTCCCCGCTTTTACTTTCTGATGCATGTTCTAGGGCAGCCAGGTGGCAAAGTGGACAGAGTGCCAGACCTGGAATTATAAGACTTATCTCCCTAGGTTCAAATCCAGCCTTAGACACTTACTAGTTGTGTGACCCTGGGCAAGTCATTCACCCTATTTGCCTTAGTTTCCTTATCTGTAAAATGAGCTGGAGAAGGAAATGGCAAACCACTCCAGTATCTTTGCCAAGAAAACTCCAAGTGGGGTCACAAGGAGGAGGACATAACTGAAAAAACTGGATGACAACAAAAGCATGTTCTTTTCCTATCGCTGACTAAAATACTCCTTTGTAATTCAAACCATTTGAATATATCACCATAAGAACCATCACTAGCATGAGACCACAGAGACTTAGCCCTGTGGCAACAACTTTGGGAAAGAAGAAAAGAGATATAGCTTCTTTCTTTCCTCCTGAGAGCTAGTTGCTCTTTGGGGTGTGGAACTGAAGATTTTAGGGTAGGGGACCCCATGGAGAGAGAGTGTGTTCCCTCTCTATGTTGGTGCTTTAGGAGAAGGAACTCCTTTGTCCAGCTTGGCACCCTTCGATGATTTCATCACCGTCACATACTCCACTCGTAAGATGACATTCCCATGCTGTGGTATTGGTACAACTATACCCAACTGGGGCAAAGTACTTCACCATGGCCTATCCTGGGGACCCACACCACATGGGATAGCCAGACTCAGAAGTAGTGGCACTAACTTCTCAGAATCTACTTTTTTTCCCCCTTTGCTCCACTCAACTGAAAAAAAAAGTCAGAATTTTCCATTATGGCTCTGAACCCCCTGTCCCAGTGCTTTTCCTCTCTCACTAAAGGGTTCTTCTTTTAACCTACTGTGGCTCAGGCAGGTACCAAAGGCTTAAAATAAACTTGTGCTGAGCCTGGGGAGGGTATGTGAGGGGATGAGATAATCTCCCTTTCCTTCTTCCACTAAGGGGCTTCTCTGCTTTGGAGCCACACATGCAAGACAGGTCTAGTCCTGGGAGGGGAGGGTGATATTCTTCTAGTTTCCTGAGACACATAATTTCTTCCCAATATCTCTAGTAATCTCTCTTGAAACATAACATAGAGGCAGCTGATGGTGTAGTGGATAGAGCATTGGGCCTGGAGTCAGGAAGACCCGAGTTCAAATATGGTCTCAGATACTTACTAGTTGTGTGACTCTGGGTGAGTCACTTAACTTCTCTCTGCTTGAGTTTCCTCAACTGTAAAATGGGAATAATAACAGTAGCTACCTTGCAGGATTGTTTTGAAGATCAAATAATATAATATTTGTAAAAAGTGCTTAGCACAGTGCCTGGCACGTAGTACTTTCTTTATAAATTCTTATTCCCTCTCTTTTCATATGGCAATCCAACGGGTGGTCTAGACAAAATTTTTCTCTGGGTCCTGGCAACACAAAGACAACTAAAATTTTCCCAATTGACCCTTGCAACAAACAGGGTGATCAAAGTAGCAGTCTAAACTCATCTCTAACTGTGACAAGTAAGTTACCTCAAAAGGAAAATGAATTAGCTAAAAAAAATCCCCAAAGAGGTATGGGACTCCCCAAAAGGGATTAAGTACTTGGAATTGGTTACTGGAGGTTTCTAAGACATTAAGTAAAATTTATCCCATGGACCTATAGTTCATAAAAATCTCAGCCAAGCTTCATGCTAAGGCATGCAGTTAAGGCCTGCTCTAAAGTAAAATAAGAGGAACAGTTAACTTGGATGAGGTCTGTAAGCACAGTATGCTCTACAGGAATCCTGAGGCACAAGTACTCTGGAGAGGCTGCATCTATACTTGCAGCAGGTGCAATAATACAGCAGAAATGAATATTTAAGCATTCAATCATGCAAAAGTTATCCCAGAACAACTGGTCTAACTTGCAAAGGAAACATACTAGAAAACTGACTGCCCAATTAAAATCTAAACCAGAAGAAAAAGTTCTAATTCTTCTCAGTGGATCCCTGCAAATCTAAGCCATACAAGGAGGGGAGTCCCAGATGGCACATTTCTCCAGTGGGTCCCTGCAAGTGCATAGGGAACCCAGCTACCTTTCAGATGAGCCCCCACAGTTTAACATTCCTTTCAGACTACTTACAGTTTGTACTTGAATTTTTGGGTCCTCCAAGGCAGCTGCTACTTTCTCAGGTTCAAGGGAAATACTTTGGTGGGGCAATCCTTCAAAAATGATAACTCTCCTACCCTTATTGATGCCAATGGCAGGCTTGGTTATTTCCATTCATTTATTCAACAGACATTTATTAAAAGTGCCCATGGCACTGGGTCAGGTGCTGGTAATGAAAATGACAAAATGAAATTGTCCTCACCCTCAAGCAAATTATATTCTTCTGGGAAGAAAAAAAACATACACATTTAAGTGAATACAAAATCTATACAAAGCAAATTAAAAGTAGTTTCAGGATGAAGTAAGTTTTGACAGTAGTTGGGGATATCAGTGAGGAATCATGTAGGAGATGGTCCTTGTGTTGAGCCTTGAAAGGAACTAGGGATTATAAAAAGTAAATGTGAGTAAGGCGGGCATTCCAAGTACGGTGGATAGCCTGTGTAAAGATGGAATGTGGTCCATGGGGAACCTCAAGTACCTCAAACCTCCCAGTTTGCTGGGAACCAGCATTCACAAGAGATGGTTGAAGCCAAATTGTGAAGGGCTCTGAATGTGAGAGAGAGGAATTTGTGTTTTATCTGAGGCAATGGGGAGGCTATAACCATACCTTCTTTTTAAAATGATATTTTATTTTCCCCCAATTATATGTAAAAACAAATTTTCACATTCTTTTTCTTTAAGGTTTGAGTTCCAAATTCTATCCCTCTCTCCCTTCCCCCTTCCTGAGACGGTAAGCAATCTGATATAGCTTATACATGTGCAATCGTGTAAAGCATTTCCATATTAACCATCTTGTGGAAGAAAACTCATACAAAACAAAAAAGAAAGAAAGGAAGTGAAAAATAGTATGCTTCAGCCTGTATTCAAATGTCATTAGTTCCTTCTTTGGAAGCAGATCATATTTTTCATCATGAGTCCTTTGGGACTGTCTTGGATCATTGTATTGCTGAGAATAGCTAAGTCATTTACAATTGTTCGTTGTACAGTGTTGATGTTACTATGTACTGTGTTCTCCTGGTTCCGCTCATTTCACTCAGTTCATGTAAGTCTTTCCAGGTCTTTCTGAAATCACTGGCACTGTAGCTTCTTAAGCAGCCTAGTGATATGATCACGATTATGCTTTAGGAGCACAGATTTGTCAGTTACATAGACGATAGATTAGAGAAGGATGAGATGGAAGGCAGGGAGACCAATTAGGAAACTATCACTAGTCCAGGCAAGAGGTGATGGGGCCCTAAACTAGGGTAGCGTCTATGTGAATAGAGAGAAGTGAATGGAGAAGAGAGAAGTCGTGCAACACATTGCAACTGATGACATACAGGAGATGAGGGAGAGTGACAATTCAATTCTGGTAAAATTCTAGAACAGAGGGTTCAAACATAGGGCCAAAGGGCTGTTTTACAGCATGCAACACTCCTGAGAGTAGCCCAAACCAGATTAAAATGCAATTGGGAAGTATTTAACAAAAAAAATTAAAATACAATAGAACATAGATGATGATATATTGATATGGTTTTCTAAGTCAATATGCAGCTCAAAGGGATTCTTATTTACAGTTTAGTGGCCCTGTTTCTATTTGAGTTTGACACCACTGTTCTAGAACATCTAATTAAATGCATGGTTAGAGATTGTTTTATTTATAGTACTTGTATCCCCAGCACTTAGCATAGTGCTTGGCACTTAGTAAGATTTAATAAATACTTCTGGATTGATTGGCTAGTGGACATCTACTGAAGAAAACGGTGATCACAATGACCCAGGATTGGTTCATCAACAACAGATCATATCATGCTTATTTCATTTCCTCTTTTTGATAAGGTTACTACATGGGTAGATAAAGGAAATGCTAGTGATATAGTTTGTTGTTGTTTAGTTGTTTTTCAGTTGTGTCCAACTCTGTGACTCCATTTGGGGTTTTCTTGGCAAAGTTACTGGAGTGGTTCGCCATTTCCTTCTCCTGTTCATTTTACAGATGAGGAAACTGAGGAAACTTGCCCAGGGTCACATAGCCAGCAAGTGTCTGAGGCCAGATTTGAACTCTAGGAAGAAGAGTCTTTCTGACACCAGGCCTGGCAGTCAATCCACTGGGCCACGTAGTCACCTACAGATATTGTTTACCTAGAATTAATAGAGCACTTGATAGTCCCTTGTGCTATTGTGCTACAAATAAAGAGACATTGGCTAGATAATAATACAATTATCTGGATTTGGCATTGATTGAGTGGCTGGACTCCAAGGGTAGTCATTAATGGTTTCATGTTAACTTGGAAAGAATCCAGTAGAATGACCCAGGAATCTGTGCTCGGCTCCTAGGTCCTGAACATTTTTACCATTGACTTTAATAAAAGTATAGTTTATCTGCTTGTTATATTTATAGATGACACAAAGCTACAAAGGATAGCTGGGGTGTTAGATCATAGAATCATGATCCAAAAGACTCTGGCCAGGCTAGACAATTATAGGGCCAAACCTAATAAGATAACTCTTAATACAGATAGATGTTAAGTCTGACATATTTAAAAAATCAATTGTGCAAATATGAGATGGGGGAGTTATAACTGAACAACAGTTCATCTGAAAAAGAACTGGGGACTTGAGTGGACTGAAAGCTCAATACAAGTCAACAATGTGATATAGTAACCAAAAAGCTAATGTCAAGTTAAGTCAATAAGTCAAAAAACATTTATTAAGTACCTACTATATGCCAAGTACTGTGTATTAAGGATATAAAGAAAAGGGGCAAAACCAGTCCTTGCTGTAAGGAGCTCACATTTTAATAGGGGAGGCAATATGCAAACAGCTATGTACAAATAAGATATATAGGTATGTATATACACACACAAATGTATGTGTACAAACATGTGTTCTATATATGCAGACATATGAACATGTATATTGACATATGTGAATAATACACTATATAAACACACATTCTATGTGTATATATTTATAGCTGTATGTGTGTATATATACATATACACACATACATATATAAACACACATACTAAAGCTTAAAATTGTACTAAGGCTTTTGGGATACTCTGTATTTAGTTACCTTAAGATTCATTATACAGGTCTAGGGAGGTGATAATTCTGATGTACTTTTCCCTGCTCAGGCCATATTTGAAGAATTTTATTTAGTTCTAGGCATCACATTTGAGCAAGGCCATTGATAAACCTGAGAGAATTCTTAGAAGAGTAACTAGGACAGTGAAATGCCTTGAGGTTTTGCCATCTGAGTAAGCAATTGGGAAGGTTCTCTTGCGAGAAGAAAAGGCTTGGGGGGGAAGGAGATGATGGTATAGTGGCTCTCCTCAAATATCTGACCACTTGTCGTGGAAAAGAGGTACCAGAGTCCTGCTTCTAGGAGTAATGGGTAGAAGATACAAAGAAACCGATTTAGGATTGAGTTGAGAAAAACCTTCTTAACAATCAGAGCTACCCCAAACTAGAATAGGATGGCCAATGAGATAATGGCTGGGTCTTTACTTTCTGGAAGTCTTCAAGTAAAAGCTAGATGACATTGTTTGATATTTTCTGGAGGGGATTCTCATTCAGGTATAGATTAGGTGAGAAGATCTCTGATATCTCTTGCAACTCTGAGGTTCTGTGATTCTGTGAAGCCCTTGGGACAAGGCCTTTCAATGCCCTGACTTGAGATCTGGCTTATATGAAACTAAATTGCCCCTGCAGAAACAAGTAAGCTAGAGTCCGGGACAGCTCCCAGGGGAATTCTAGCAAAGCAATAAACCATTTCTGAAGTGGTCATCCCAGACATGAGAACTTTAAAATATCAGCAGTATCCTCATTACATTGGTAATATGATTAGTATATTTAGTAATTAGTATAGAATCAGTATAATTAATAATTAAGACTCTAACAAATGATTGTTTGGGGATTCAAAGTGTAGCTTGATTTTTAAGAAAAGATATTAAAGACCTAAGTAAGAGCAGTGGATAGAAAGCTGGCCATGGAGTGAGGAAGACTTGGGTTCAGATCCTGCTTCTAGCACAAATCCCTTAATCTCTCAGGAATACAGTTGACTCTAAGACTACTAAGTTGTACAGATGCTGATCTGTGTTGGTAGAAGAATTCCTAACCAGGAGTTCTCCATACAGGACTGGTAGAAAGAAAGGAAGAAAGAGAGAAAGGAAGGAAGGGACGAAAAGGGGAGAAGGAAGGAACAAAAAAAAAAAGAAGGAAGGAAAGAAAGGAAAGAAGAAAGGAAGAAAGAAAAGAAAGAAACAAAGAAAAAGAAGGAAGAAGGGAAAGAAAGAAGAAAGAAAAGAAAGAGAACAGAGGAAGGAAAGAATAAATAAAAAAGAAAGAAAAAGAAACAAAGAAAAAAGCCTAAATGAATGAACAAATCAAGGCACTGGTTTCTACTTTTCTGAGAAGGTTGAGGCTACTCTGGTTCCAATACCTTCCCTTCTTCACACTTTAAAAACTCTCTGTGTCTCCTCTGCTCTCTTCCCCCACTCTTGTCTCAGAGGATGAGGTGGTCTACTTCCTTGACCATGCTCACCCCTCCATCAGCCCTTGATCTCATCCTATCCTGTCTCCTTATTCTATTATCTTCTCTGCCATCCAAATCATTCTCAACTCCCTCACTGCTGTTTCCTTCTATGCCTATAAATATATCAGGTCTCTTATTCTTAAAAAAAAAATCTCCTTGACTCTGTTACTCCCTCAACTTTGATTCTCTTGCTCACTCTCTCTCTCTCTCTCTCTCTCTCTCCTCCCGTTCACTGCCAGATTTCCAGCAAGAGTAGTGTATACTCACTGCCTCTACTTCCTCACCACCCCCTGCAATCTGGCTTCTATCCCTACCACTCTCCTGAAACACAATTGTTGTTGGGGTTTACAGTAACACACAAGGGGTGCAATTTTCATACCTCAATATAGGCACAGAGTCACTTACTCTTTCTTTTTACTCTGAATTTCCTCATTTGTAAAATGAGGACAATAATATTTGCTTCATTTAGCTCTTAGGTTTGTTGGGAGAATTAAATGATATATACAGGCAATCTTTGTGATTGCTATATAAAACGCAGCCCTTATTATTCTAGTATAGACATCAAGGCTGATTTCTGAAAGAGAACTTATTTAGATTCCCTTGTTTCTTACAAGATTGAAAGTCACAAGATTTCTTTACAACCCAGCCAAACAAATGTTATTCTTGTCCAAAATAGTATCAATAGAACATGGCCAAAGGCGTAGATGAAGAGTAGCATCTATCTTGTCCTATTTTTACTATATCTCTGCCAAGTCAAACAAGCCACACAAAAGGACTTAGTTTTTCCCACTACTTCTCATTTCCACCCCCCTCCCACCTCCCCATTTTGGCAGAGAACAACAGATCTGTATAAAAGAGGACAACTGTATTATATTTTTTGTGGTTGAAGTAGAACAGAAATATATTGCTTACACATGTTACATCTAAATTCTGACAAAAGTGGCTAGTCTCCCAAAGCAAGGTAGATAAACAACTTAGTGGATTTTGCCTTTGACAATCTGCTTGACAATCTGATGATCTCTATGGTTCCTTCCAGCTTTAAAATTCCACAATTGATGAGAAGCCACATGGCAAAGTGGAAAGAGCAGTGGATTTGGAGTCAGAGTGCCTATGTTTGAATTTCAACTCTGTTAGTTACTAATCCTCTCTGGGTTTCAGTTTCATCATCTGCAAAATGAAAGTCTAGGACTAGACGATCTGTAAGGTCTCCTACTGAGCCTCAGTTTCCTCATCTGTAAAAATAGGTATAAAAAGATTACCAGCCTTAGCGATGTTTTGAAGGCTGAATGAAAAATTGTATGTAAAATACTCTGTAAACCTTAAAGCGCTATATAAAGAGGAGCTATTATTAGGATGATAAGGTGGTGTAGTGGATAGAGTGCCAGGCCTGGAGTCAGGAAGACTGATTTTTGTGAGCTCAAATCTGACTTCAGACACTTAATAATTGTGTGAACCTAGGCAAGTCACTTAACTCCATTTGCCTCAATTTCTTCATCTGTAAAATGAGCTGGAGAAGGATATGGCAAACCACTCCAGTGTCTTTGCCAAAGAAAACCCCAAATGGGGTCATGAAGAATGGGACGTGACTGAAAAATGATTAAGCAGAAGCAGCAGCAATGAATGTTTCAAATTATGAAAATGGAGCATGTATAAGAGAGGAGACTTGTAGAAGAGTCGACTTTCCTGACAACCTAGTTCCTTTGATTCCACCTCAGCTCCCAGGAGGCCAAAAGCCCCTGGGCTAGCAAAACTTATGCTGCATGATGGGGATGGAAGTGGTTTCCCCAGGTTGAGAAAGTCCGTGCCTTACTCTAGGCAGCAGCGTGAGGAAATAGAGACGTGAGGGAAAGTGTACCCAGTGAGTCATGGGCCCAGCTCCCAGACTGGCCTTAACAAGGAAGCAAGGCTGCTGAAGAAGTGAAAACTAGGAGGGGGTACTTGGTGTCATCTAAAGGAAGCAGAACGGGGTTTGATCTGTGTGGAGGAGGGAAATTAGGCCTGTCTGACAGTTTCTTGGATCTATAACCTCAGAACTCAGATTTTTTCAGTTTTAGGTTAGAAGGAAAAATCCCAACAACTTTATTTAGCCTTCCTGCCGAAATTCCAACAACTAGAGATTCATTTTGGATTAATGAGTACTTGTTTTAGAAAGGAATAATCCTGGGGAGGAATGGTACTGAATCTCAGTTATAAATGACTAAGGGGAAGGAGAGGCAGGAAAGTGAGTCAGCTTCTCTAGTCCTGTGACATGAGCCTTTTATTGGCTATGAAGTATAAAGTGGCCTTTTCCACTGTTGGTCATTCATTCAATGTGAATTTATTAGGGGAAAGGAATGAGCATTTATATAGTAACCACTATGGGCCAGATACTGTGCTAAGTGTTTCTGTTACAAATATTATCTCATTTGATTCTCACAATAACTCTGAGAGGTAGATGCTATTATTTTTCTCATTTTACAGTTGAAGAAACTGAGGCAAAACAGAGTGAAGTGACTTGCTTAGGAGCACACAACTAGTAATCACCTGAGACTGGATTTGAACTCAGTTCTTTCTGACTCTGGGCTCAGTGTTCTATTAGCATATCATCAGCTGCCTCATTGATTTATTAAACATTTACTACATGTCAGGCACTGTGCCAAGCACTGGGAATATAAAAAAAGGCAAAAATAATCTTCCCTCGGGGTTTACCTTCTAAGGGGAGAGACAAAACTAAAAACAAAACAAAACAAAACTAGGTACATACAAGATATATAAAAAGTAGAAGAAAATAATTTGAGACTAAGCTATCTGATGGGTGGACTGAGAGGTGTTCTGTTGAAGGGGAGATCTGAGCCAAGTCTTGAAGGAAGCCAGAGAAACCAAGAGGCAGAGATGAGGAGTGAACTTCCAGGTATCCTTTCTCTATTCTTTACCTACTAAAAAGGGTTCAGGGTTAGTTGTAGTGCAAATAGAACATCCAACCAGAAAGAAAAATTGAAATGTAAAAGGCACATTACCTGGAAGACCAAGTCAAATCATCCCATCATTCACCCAAAGCAATGATTTCCCTTTGGTTAAAGGGTTATTTATTAAAGAAATGAACTTCCTCCTCTTTGTGTGACTATTGATCCTGCTTCCCAAATGTCCTTGCTACCCACTAATGTAATGCATCTTAAACTGAATAGTGACAGAGCTAGAACACAACCATCTCTAGAGCAACCGAGCCTTCCATGAAACCGTGGACTCAGACCTCTTTGATTTCATCCCTGTGCCTCCTGGCTGTCTTATTCTATTCAGGAGCAGCACCTTAAAAATACATCACCCATGAATGTACTTCAGAGACATTCTGAAGAGACAAAGGTGAATGTGAACAAAGAATGATGGGAAATTCCTGTTTGATTTCTCCATCCCCAGCCTGGCAGCAGAAGTCCTTGGCTTTCTCCAAACAGCTGCATGGAGCCAGTGACCAAACCCTGCTGGAGTCTTTGCTGAGTCACTGCACGTCGGCAGGGTCCTGCATAGCTGGCCTCTAAGTGTTTCTCTTGCTGCCTCCTTCGGGAGGGGCTGCTGGGAAGTGGAGTCTGCTGCCAAATGTCTCATACCCAACACTAATGTGCCGTTTGCATTTAATTTTCATCAGGATCATTTAACCTCCAAAGAGCTTGCCTGCATTCCCTGTCAATCATTCCTGAGCCTGCTTAGAAAAGTCTAAAGTAAAGTTTGTTCTTACATGTAATTGGGAGAAAAATAAAATATTTTTTTAAAAAGAAAGGAAAAATGAAAAGGCTAAAGAAACAGAATTTACTCAATTAAGAGAAGGGAGGCCTGGGGGATTTCATAGTCTGTAGATTTATGAAAGGATATGACAATTAGCCACCCTTCTGTTTCTCTTGACAATAACGTAACAGAGAATTGGCTTAAGATACAATATGAGAGACTCATTAGGCATTAGAATGAACTTCCTTATTATTACCATTTTTTTTTTAATTAGTGTAGAGAACTCAGGTGTGTAAATTCCTTCCATTGACACAGACAGGTAACTCCTGTGCAATTACAGGCTTGTAGAACGGCCTGCAGGCATTGCTAGACTCCATGAGCTGTCCAGGATTACATAGCTAGTATAAACTCCAGTGGTTTCCTCTTGCCTTTAGGGATAAAACAGAAACTCCTGCCCTTCACAACTTTGCCCCAATCTATCTTTCCAGTGTTCTTCCATCCCCTCAATTCATAGTCCAGACATCCCTGGTGCTCCACTTTGAGGAGGTCATTCCCTATTTCTGGAATGCATCCCCTCCTTTTTGCCTCATAGAAACCCTCACTCATTTAAGACACAACTCCAGGACTTCCTTGTACACAAAGCTCCCCAGAACCAGTGCCCTGCCTCCCTTATCATCTTATATTTATTCGATATATACTTCATATATGTACATACTGTCTCTGAGGATAGAGTTTAGTAGGTCCCATTAGAGTAGAAACTTTTTCATTTTTTTGGTCATCTAACACAGTGCCTGATGCATGATCTGTGCTTAATAATTATTTGTTGATTGATTTATTGATTATCAGAAATAGAACTTGAACCTGGGTCTTCCTGATTCAGTGAATGGTCCACTATGTTCTGTGTTAGGCTGAATCTCTCCTTGTGGTAAGGAACTGTGTGACCCTCAGTACATTTCCTTCACCTCCGTGAGCTTCAGCTTTCCTGGAAAATGGGCATAACACTTGTACAACCAACATCACAAATTTTGAGTTATTAGTATGATAACCAAGCATGGCTTTAGGATCTCTTTTTCCAAAGGATTTCTGAGAAGATATTTACAGAGACCTGTCTGGAATGGCTGAAGTGGAGGGATTGAACTAGGAGACCCCCTCTGATATTGTAATTCTAAAATGCCTCTGAAGTTTGGACTGATGTTTATTGTTGAGGCAACTTGGCTTCCCCAATCTGGCCACCAGATGGCAGAGCAGCCCCAGTCATTGGGAGTTTGGCTTTGGTCCTTAGACCACTAGAGGGCTGTGGTCCCTCATTTTGGGAAGCGAAGGAAGGGAAAGAAAAAGAAAGAAAAAACCCTTACTTTCTGTTATGATTAAGTAGGAAATAAGGACTTTAAAAAAAGATGCAAACGATCAGGCAGTAGCCAGTGAGCGTCCATTTTCACTTCTGGGGTTGCTCTCGGAGGCCTGGGGTCAAGGCTCGGGCCAGACACCCCGCCTGCGTTTTTCGTCTGAGCAGTTCCAGCCCTGGAACAAATGTGAGGAAACAAAGTCTCTACGGTAGAGGGAAAACAGTGTGGTTTTGTTGCTGGTGAGCGCTCCATTGGCCAACAAACATAAAAACATACTTTGGAACATGGAATGGGGCCCTCAGAGAGAACTTTTGTTCTGTGATTGGGCTGGGAGGCTTCCAGATCCAAATCAAGCTGGCACTTGAACTCGTGAAGGCAGGGAGAAAAAAGGCCACGCCGAGAAGCCGCTGACCCGAAAGTCTGCTCCATCGTCTCTGGTTTTCAGCTGGGTGTTGCTTGACTGAAATCCACTAGTAGCTTCCCACCAGCTGACTGGGGTCATTGCCCTATTTGAGGATAATAGGAGAAAAGTGGAGGGCAAACCGGGCTCGCAGTAAAAGAGGACAAATATGCTTTCGCGTCTGGGGCCCCGGAGTGAGGACGCTTTCTTTGGGAGTTTGGGAATTTTCAGCATCGTTGGCATTTCTAGTCACTGGACTTGGCATTAGAGCACCTGGGTTCAAATTCCATTTCTGCCAATACCACCTGATACCAGCTGTGTGAGCCGTGCAACAAGTCACTTAACCTTTCTAAGCCTCAATTTCCTTATCTTCAAACAGACCTAAGGGGTTTTCTAGCTCTAAATCTCTGATCCTATGACCCTCGGATCACACCACCTACCCTCCCTCATCTGGAAAATAAGGGGGTTAGACGGGATGGCCTCTCCAGTCCTATCCAGCTCAATACTGTGACCACCCAAGGTCTTCCTGTTGCCTTTCACTTAACATCCTTTAGGATTACTTTGTCAGTAGACGTAAATTTGGGGAATACAAACCTACTAGCCTAAGTAAAATATGGTTGGGGAGTGGGGTGTCAGTCAGCAGCCCCACCTCTCCAAATCATCATCTCAAGCTAAGAATCTGCCTCTGAAGTATCCAATCACCCTCTTTCCGTTTTGCAGTTGGAAGAATCAGGCCTCCTGTGTTGTATTTACCCTTACACACAGTACATTTACAGAGGCTAACCCCCGCTCGTTATTACTTTTCTGAGTCTCAGCATCCTGAGGAACCTTAAAAAAGTTAACTCATTGACCTTTTATAAAATAACCTAATGGTGGGGAGGATGATGCCCAATAGAATTTTAAAGCTGGGAAAGAACCTTCCAAAAGATTAAATCCAACTTCATCATTTTACAATTGAGGAGACCAAGGTTCTGAGAGAGAAATGAACTTGCCTAAGATTGCATAGTGAGTTAACTACTTCATATACCCTCATTTTACTGGTGTATGTTTTATATGATCAAGAAGGTCTGGGAATATGGTGGCTTCAAAGTAAACCTGGTACATGGGTCTTTGTTAGACCGCGGACTTGCTCTGGTTTCCCACAAACATTTTTTGTTGGTCAAAGTTCATTGACCCACATCTAAATGAAGAGATGGGAATACATCTTGGCCAGAGGACATTGAGATGTCTGGTGCTGGAAGTCAAATTAAGCCAAGAAGCATTTATTAGGCACTTACTGTGTAACAGTCACTGTGCTAAGGGCTGGGGATACAAATGTAACAAATAACCCTGCCTATAAGCATAGGGATTGGTGAGAGGTGAGAGAGTTTTAAACCAATGGACTTTGAGACAAGGGTTTCAAGAAGAAAAGTCCCTTCCCTCAAGAAACTTAAATTCTAGTAGGGGAGACAAAATAGAAATAACTAAGTTCATCTAAAATATATGCAGAGTAGATGGAAGACAGTCTGAGTGAGGAAGGCACAAGCAGATAGGGGGATGGGGAAAGAGTCTGGGCTTGGTGTAAGGAGAATTGTTGGACTAGAGATAGTTCTTTGAATTTACCAAGTTCCTCATCAAATGCCTGTGTCAGCTGACATCTCCAGCTCAGCTCTGGGCAGACAGGGTAAAGTCAGTTCTGGGGGGAAATAAGAAAACCATTTTGGAAACATTACACAGAGTCTCCTTCCTATTAAAACCACAGCAGACCTGCTCACTCTAGTGACTTTCTCAAAAACAAGGATGTGTTCAGACGGCCGGAAGTTTGACTTGGTCTCCATGGCAGTTTCTCAACTTTTTCCAGTATAATGAACCCACTGAAATTTTAAAAATTATGTGGACCCCCACCTGATAGCATTTGAGCTCTTCAGACCTGTTGTTTGAGAAAATTCGTAATGGGGCAAAAGCGAATATGAATTCAACTGTCCCCCCTTTAAATGAATGTTGTTAATGACAACAGCATCTATATATATCTGAAAAAATAGTAATGCATTTATATATGTACATGAGACATTAATTATCAACCAGTAGAAGGTATGTTTGTTAATTTATTACATTGAATTATGCCACTTAGTTTATTGAAGCTTAAAAAAAGATAAAAATAACAATGTTTGGTGTACATATGGATTTATGTCTTCTTGCAATAACTTTAAGTCTCTGGGCCTTCAGGCATAGATTGGGAATCACTGTCCTATGGGAAAAAGAGACAATCATAGAATGTCAGAGCTAGAAGAGACCTTGTTAAACCTCCTCATTTTTCAAACCAACAACCCAAGGCCCAGAAAAATGAAGTGATCTGCCAAAGGATTTGCAGCTATTGGGTGGTAGATTGGGCGAGAGCTTGGGTCAGGTCTTAGAGGCTAGTTAAACCATTCTAGGCTACAAGTACGAAGATAACCTTGTTGGAGCTGGGCACTCATTCATATGTGCATTTTTCTCATTAACCCTGCTTTTCCCTAGTGGGAAGTATTCTTTAGGGTTTCTCATGAATCCATACTTCTCTTTTCCAAAAGCAGATCTTCACAATTCATTCATAGTGAGGTTTCCAAAATACCAGAAAAAGAGAATCCCAGGCAAGATATGAATTTGGATTACCACGAGATACAAGCAAGCTATATTCTTAGAATTTGACCAGCAGGCATGACGCGGTAAGTGGGAGGCGAGTTGCTGAAGATGAAGGGAAATATCTTTCGTTCTTCCTCCCTTATTTAGGGTGTTTGTATTGAAGATGACAACAGTGGGAAGGCAGCGCATTGTAGGTCAAAGGGCACTGGATTGGGAGTCAGCAGAATTACTTCCAACTCTGTTAATTAGCTATGTGATGTTAGACCGTTTATTTCAAATCATAGGGCTTGATTTCTCTCTTCTGGAAAGCAAGCAGGCTCCCTTCTAGGATTATATGAAAAGTGGTTTTCTGGGTAATAGTCATTTAAACAAAAAGTTAAAATCCCTCGAATATCCCATTTCCTAATCACTCACGGCTTAAAACAACGACAATAATAACAAACAACGACAAACAACCCAAACTATATTATTTGAAAAGTAACAGAATCCTGGAACTGAAAGAGATGTCAAGAGATCTAGAGCCCTGTCCTCTGGCAGGAGAATGACTAATTATCCAGTCACATTTCAGTTTTGCAAATCACTTTCCATACAAGACTGGAAAATAGATACCGAAAGCTATATTGTCCCCATTTTATAGACAAGAAAACTGAGAATTCAAACACAGGTCTTTCTAACACCAAGTTTGGCCATTTTGCCTCATTGCTTCTATGAAACCACCTAAGACAGTGTTTATTCTTTTCTTAAAAGTAACTCATTCCAGTATGTTTATCCTGATCATCAAGAAATTATGAATATATTCTTAGTTTATTTTAATTTTGAATCTGAACGAAACCAACAAATCTCATGGTATCACCTGTAGGTCATCTATGGGGTTCTCCGGGCCCTAGTGTTAAATCTCAACATAAGTGTAAGCAAGCAATAATTGTGGAGTGAGTGGTCTATCTATCACCGGTAGCATCTACCACATAGTAGATCTGGGGTTAGGGTTTGAGTGTGTCCCTGTAGGATCACCATGCTCAGGTCTTAGAGACTGTTACAGCCTCTGACTTTAGCTTACATGTACGAAGATAACCTTGTTGAAGTTGAAACCTTAGTCATACGTGTGTTTTTCTCACTAGCCCTGCTTTGCCATGGTGGTAAATATTCTTTAGATTTTCTCATGAATCCACATTTCTTTCCAAAAACAGATCTTCTCAATTCACTCAGGTAACGGAAGATCATAGAATCATTGGTTTAGAGCTGGAAGGGATGTCAGGAGTCATCTAGAATGTCAGCAGTCATCTAGTCCAGTATCCTCACTTCACAAATGAGGAAACTGAAGCTCCGTTAACCCTGACTAATAAGCGACTTGCCCAAAATCACACAGACAATAAGTTGAAGACTCAGGATTTAAACCTGATTGTCTGACTCCAAGTTCAGTGCTCATTCTACAGAGAAAGGACTTGAGAAAGTAGGCACAAGAAAAGGGCAGAAAGAGAAAAGGAATAAAAACAGAAGCCAAGAAGGAAGGGAAGGACAAGCCCACATGACTTTCAGAACAACATAGCCTAGTGGATCAGGAGCTTATGTAATAGACCAGAAGACCTCAGAAGGCATCGAATCCAACACATTTATTTTATGGATAAGAAAACCGAGGCACAGAGAGGGTTAGGTGACTCACCTGAGATCACATAGTTATTAAAACAGAAGAACTTAAGTTATGTCACCATCTCCAAAATCCAGCACTTTCTTTACATGGAAAGGGCTTGTGTGAGTGTGTGTGAGTGGATAGAATGGGAAAAGAAAAGACAGAATGAAAGAAGAAAGAAAAAGGAAATAGAGAGAAAGAAGAGGGAGAAAGAAATCAAGTGAGAATGGAGGAAGGGAAGAAGGAAGGAAGGAAAAGAAAGAAAGGAGTGAAGGAAGGTAGAGAGTAAAAGAGGGGAAGGAAAGAAGAGAAAAGAAAAGGAGAGGAGGAAAGGAAGAAGGAAGGAGGGAAGAGCAGAGAACAAGAGAGGTAAAGGAAAGCCCTGATGCTCTCCCAGAATAAGATGGAAAACCCAGAAAGTATAGTAAGGGTTTAGGCCACAGACCTGAGAACACTGTGAAGGGAGAATGGTAAGGGCAATAATAATTATATCTCATACATATACAACACTAAAGTCTACGTGGTGCCTTCCTCAAAATAGCCCTGTGAGCAAGGTCATGCAAATGTTATTTTTAACAATTTTATGGACAAGGAAATTGAAACTCAGAATGCTTATATGACATAGGATCTATGAACAGAAAGAGAGCATAGAGATTGTCTGCTTCAATCCCTTAACTTTACAAATGAGGGAACTGCGGCTCAGAGACTCACACATGGTCACTCATTATCAATTGATAGATAGAACTGGGATTTGAACTTTGGGCTCCTGATGCCAAGGCCAGTTTTCTTTCTACTATGCCACAACTGGCTTCCATGAGTGAAATCTAGTAGGTGAGAGACTGAAGAGTTGGAACATATACATCTACTTTGCTTACATTATAATTCCCAAGGTAGCCTGTACAACCCAGGAGAAGGTCTCCCTTCTTTTTCTCTCCCTGCTTATTGAAGCACCTTAAGAGAGACATTGGAGTTCTGAAGGAATGGAAGCATCACTTCCATCTTTTTTCGTAGTCTGGAGAGACGGAGACTGAGAGGCCAAACGATTTGCCCATGACAATCATGCATCATCGGATCACTGAGTTAGTGCTAGAAGGGTCATCATTTTACAGATGAGGAAACTGAGTCACATATAAGCTAAGTGACTTGCCCAGTGTTTCACAGCTTTTAAGTGTCAAAGGTGAGATTTCAAACAGTCGACAAATATTTATTAAGTGCCTACTATGTGCCATGTACTGTGCTAAGAGATGGGGATACAAAAAGAGGCAAAAGGCAGTCCCTGCCCTCAAGAAACTAAAAATCTAATGGTGGTTGGGTGTGGGGAGGATCTGAACTCAAATCTTTCTTACTCCACTTCCAGTGACCTATCTATGTTGCTTTGTGAGCTGGTATGAGAGATCCCTAACTACCTTATTAGCCACCAATTAGCACAAATTAATATCCAGAAAAATCCAGGATTTAATCCGGGAAAAAGTAGGCCACCAAAAGACCTTGTTTGTATCAAAAGCCACACTTATCACATCTCTAGGACGGACCCTACCTGTAGCCTCTTCCCTGCCCACTGGCCTCTGAAAGGATTGTAGATAGACCCAAGATCAAAGTGAAATGTACTAGTTTGTTGAAACATCTACCTAACTCAACCCAAATACTATCTTTCTATTGAACTGTGAACCAAACTAGAAGTTTTTTTTTTCTTGGCAAATCATTTTGATTCTTTTAAAGACATTTATTGTTTTCTTTATTTTCCTTTTCTTTCTCCCTTTTACTTCTCCCAGTCCAGCATTCTCTGCATTCCTCCATGTAACTACCTTCTAGCACTTTACAAAATACTCTCTTCACAATCACCCTATGATATAAATGATGCATACTTTATTTTCCCCATTTTACAGACAAGGAAACTGAGGCTCAGAGATATTAGATGATTTCTCCACGATCACAATAAATGCAAATATGAGTTGACTTGATACTCGAGTGCTCTTTGCACTACATTCATGGCTGCCTCTCATAGAACTTGCATGATTGACTAAAGGATTGGAGGACAGAGGCCTGTCCTAGAGCTCATCTATTCAACCCCTTCATTTTCTAGATGAGGAAACTGAGCCACAGGGAATTCCAGGCCACAAAAGTCATAGTGGATGACAGAGCTGGATTTAAATACGGGGCTTCTGACTCCAAATCTATGGCTGTTTCTGATAGACCATAAAAGGAGATCATAGTCCAGAATTTAGAAACACATAGCAACCAGTTTCCTCTAAAATCAAAGAAATTAGATGGAAATAAAAGGAAAAGAAAAAAAATTCCATTCTCAAGAAATGCTGTAGCTATATTCATTTAGAAATCTTTTCACTTAATTGATCACAATGTGGAACTGAAACATATTTTAAATGATCTGTTGTAGTTATTAAGGTTTTATGTTCCCTGTTCCCAATTAATTTTTTGTAAAGAGATGTTTGAAATCCATTGTAACTTTTAAATTGTTAAATCATGCAAATGAATATTAGTGCCTAGCTGTCAATTTTTTAAAAAAAAGGAATCCCTAGTGAGCTTGAACTGGTAACCAAAATTATATATTTTTAAAAGAAATGTTGAATTAGAATAAATCTGAAGTATTCAAAAGCTTTTGTTTGCTCATCTGTAAAATGAGGTAGTTGGTGTAGATGACCTCTGAGGACCCTACCAGTTTTAAATCTGTGGAAGTGCTATGAAAATACTCAATAAACTAGATATAAACTGAGCTGAGTTTTCTTCTGGATCAATTACCTGATATTCAGCTCATTGCATACAGTTTTTTTTTTTTAAATTTCAGAGACTGAAAAGAGTTAAAGTCTCAGGCCCTCAATACTAGGTATATGTGGTACCCAGCCCACAGCCAGACTGAACAATGTTCATTTCCCAGAATATATAAAAGAATTATCTTTTGAAAAAGGGAAGTTTGGGCTAATAAAAACCAGGGTAACTCCTAGGATCACAAGGACAAAAAAAAGGAAACAAAAACTGAGTTGGTTTGTTCCATGTTGGTGCTGAGGGGATCTCCAGCCAGGCCTGGGCTTTATGTCAGGGACGGGGAACCTGTGGCCTCGAGGCCACATGTAGCTTTCTAGGTCCTCGGACGCAGCCTTTTGACTGAGTCCAAGTTTTACAGAACAAATCTTTCTATTAAGGGGATTTTTTTCTGTGAAGTTTGGATTCAGTCAGAGGGCTGCATTTGAGGACCTAGAGGGCCACAGATTCCCCACCCCTGCTCTATGTTTTGTCCTTGATCTAATGAGAAAACATTTTTTTTGGATGCGTGCTTACAGTGATGAGAAGACTGAAAGATAGAATGGTTGGTCATCTTCATGGTCTCTGGTGATTTCATTGGGATCACTGGCCCAAACAGTCAGAGCCAATGCTTCGTCTGCCAGCCTCTCTTCCGTCTCTCAAGGCAGATTCTTAAATGCTGAGTCTCCATGCTCAAAGAAAGCCTTTCCCAGTTCACTGAACAGGAAGTATTTTGCTTTGGGTGTGTCCTGTCTGACCAGAAGATCATAGACTTAGAAAATGGAAGGCATCTGAGAGGTCATTTAGTCTAACCTCTTTTCTTTTCTTTTTTTTTTTTTTAGTGAGGCAATCGGGGTTAAGTGACTTGCCCAAGGTCACACAGCTAGTACGTGTCAAGTGTTTGGTCTGAGGCCGCATTTGAACTCAGGTCCTCCTGACTTCAGGGCTGGTGCTCTATGCACTGCGCCACCTAGCTGCCCCAAGTCTAACCTCTTTCACTTTCCATATGGGGAAAGTGAGGCCCAGGGAAATTAAATGATTTGCTTAAAGTTACACAGATAGTGTTAGAGTTAGGTCCCTTAACTCCAGAACCATACAAGACTCTTTCACTGTACTACAATGTCTCATGAAATATTTATCCTTTTATCTTTGCATTCACCATCAGCTTGCCCCTTAACCACAACTATACATCAATATTTCATGGTTTCATGGACATGGGCATTCCCTTTGCCAGTGTAGATCACAACCCACCCATGTCTTCTCTCATCATGTATTAATCTTGTCCATGTCTTTCTGTAAAGCCCTCCTAGAGAATTCTACTCTCTCCTACATTGTCATGGAGGCCTTCCTTGGGTTCTTTTAATATTTCATGGGTACTAGCACAGCACTTGGGTTGTCCATCTGTTATCCCCTACTTTTGCTATATGGCCGGCCCACACCTTTTTTCAGTCACAAATGTCTCTGATGATGTCTTTTATACCACTTCTCACATGCAAATTGTCATTGGTAATATGCTAAAGCCAACTTACACCCACTATGTGTCCCTCTGTTACTCATTGGGTCACCCGTAATTTTGACTCTTTTGAGATCATTATGTTCCAGTGTTCTTTGTATAGCATTGTTTAGAGAATATGGATGTGAATAGACCTAAAAAAAAATTATGGAGCAGCATGGGATTACTGCCTGAGCTCAATCCAACAAATATTTTACCAAATGTAATCCATGCCCATCTCTTCCTCCTCCAATTCTGGGCCAGCTTAAGGCGTATCTACAGCATTTGTCTAAGAAAGATTCATAGGATCATAGATTTAGAGCTACAAGGGATCTTAGTGTTCATTGAATCCAATACTTTCATTTTAACAAATGAGGAAACCGAGGCCAGAGATGTTAAATGACTTGTCTAGAGTTACCTAGCTAAACAGTATCTGAGGAAAGACTTGAACCTTTCCAACTCCAAGATCAGAACTCTGTCCACTACATTATACTGTAAACCAATAGAGTAGACTTCCTTTAAGAAGAAACTAAAATCCCTTCTTTTACAGGAAGCCTTTCCCAACCCCTCTTTATTCTAGTGCCTTCTCTCTGTTAATTATTTTCTATTTATTTTGTAAATAGTTTGCTTTATATATATTTGTTTGCTTCCTGATTAGATTAGAAGTTCCTTGGGGGCAGGGAATGTCATGCACCTCATGCTTTTTCCAAGACTTTGTGACCAAACCCTAGCCATCTAAATGGCACTCTGTTGCCAAACCAGACCTTGATGGCGCTGCCTGTCTGTCCATTTGGACTTCTGCCTGTTCCCTGACTCCCTATGCTATCTGCTAGGACCTCTGTTTGTTGCCCTCTTCTAGACTCAGTGGAAGAGTACTGACTCTGAAGTCAAAACACTTGGATTTAAGTCCTGCTCCTGATTTTTACTGCCTTGGGCAAGCCAGTTAACCTCCTCAGTTTCTTCAACTGTAAAATAAGGGGAAGGGTTCAACTAAGTGATCTCTGAGGACCCCTCCAGTTCAAGATCTATGATCTCATTTATACCTGTGGCCTGCCTTTCTTGAGTTCTTGTCCATCCCTGGGAATCCACTTGGTCTTTGGGTCCTGGCCATCTCTGCTCTGGCCTGTCCTTGCTGCCAGCTGAAGCACATTTGGGATAAAAAGAAACATTTAGACAGGACGAAGATTCTACAAAGAGTTTTGGTACTACTCTTGCCTGGTACTCCATCTCATCCTTTGAATTTTTGGGGTCCTATTTCATTGGTACTGTGAGATATTACTATTAAATAATGAGCGTTTTTATAAATAGTTGTAGCAGAATTTATACAACCAAATAAGAGCTGTCCTCTTTAAAGGGTAAGGTGTTTATACTCATTCTTATGATGCTGCTCTTATTTAAAAAGTATTTGGGATTCCTCATTTGGGATTACTTTCAAAAGCAGTTATGCTGTGTAATGACATCATCCTTATTACTTTATAGTCACTTGATTTAGGTAATCAAACTACCTTTTTTATGTGGGTCATTCACTTTATTTACCAGACATGGTTCTGAATGATATTTAGCATTTTTCAAAACTCAAGTTCACCCTTAAAAGCATGATGCTTGGCTATCTCTGAAGATATGTGAAAGAACCCCGTAAGTGCTAAATGTCTTCTGAAAGGAAGAAGTAACAACAGGTAACTGAAGATCATAGATTCCAGATGGAAGGGATTGCAGATGTCATCTAGTCCCACCCCTTCATTTTATAAATAAGAGAATTGAGAACCAGAGTCACAGTAGAGCCACAATTTGGACCCAGTTTATCTGACTCAAAACTTGATGCCATTTCCCAGAGTGTGTCATTGGCAATGTCAGAGGAGAGAACAGGGCATAAACTCTAGAAATTACAAAGGTGAAATTGACAGGACTTGAAAAATAATTAGCTATGGAAGGGAGGAGTGAGAGAGAGTTAGGAGTCGAGGATAACATCTGAATTATAATCCTGGGTGACTCGGGGACGCTCCACAGCAATAGGGAAATTTGTAAGAGAGGAGAATTTTTGGGGAAAGATAATGAATACAGTTTTAGACATGTTGAGTTTAAGATGTCTACAGGACATTCAGTTTGAGATGTCTAATGAACAATTGGAGAATAACATAGTGGGAAAAGAGAAGGCCGAAGACAGAGCCCAGAGGGACACTTATGACCTGAATGAAGATCCACCAAAGAGAATGAAAAAGAGTGATTAGACATCTAGGAGGAGATCTAGGATAGAGTGGTGTCACAGAAACCTAGAGAGATGAGGGTTTTAAAGATAACACGGTGATCAACAGCATCAAAGGCTGAAGAGAGGTCAAGAAATATGATGAGCACTGAGAAAAGGCCATTAGATCACTAGCAAACTTTGGACAGAGAAGTTTCAGTTGAATGGTGAGGTCTGAAGTCAGACCGTGGAGAGTTAAAAAGAGAGTAAGAGGAAAGGAGATGAATACACCTACTTTAGATGTCCTTCTCAATGAGTTTAGCCCCCAAAGGGAGAAGAGATATAAGATGATATTTAGTGGAGAGGGATTGATCAAATGAGTGTTTTTTGAGGATGGAAGAGATACAAACATGTTTGTAGGCAGCAGGGAAGCAGTTAGTAGACATGGAGAGATTGAACGTAAGTGAGGGATTATGGATGACAGATACTGTAGGACTGGAGAAGAGCAACTATTATGTTGGTTTTCAAAAAAATGAAAAAGAAGGTAGATAATTTAAACTCTAAGCTTGTTAGCTTACACCAATTCCTGGAAAAAAACTCTACAACATATCATTAAAGGAATGACTTGTGAGTGTTGCAGACTGATGAGAGAGCAGTAGTAGCCAAATTACGGTTCAGAGGATGTTAACAGATCATGTGGGTATTTTTCTGGAACTTTCATCATAACTGGTAAATATGTCTGGGGAGGGGGGAGCCGGGGAGTAAGGCAGAGTACCAGATTAGTGAGAACTAGGGAATAAAAATGGAACCAACCCCAAGGAATCAAGACATGAATGAAGCAATCACAGCAAGAATCAGGATTAGGCCTCTACTATGGTCAGTGGTTTGGTTTGTGTGCCCAAAGGTCCATGGTCTGGGGGAGGTATTGTTTTGTACGAGAAATCTTCTTCTACCTGCAAACAGCTTTGAATCTGTGTCAACGCTGGAGCCTGCATGGTGATCACTGTGAACTATTATGGATCTATTAAAAACATGTCATGGCAGACTAATTTCATTTCCTCTTGTCTTACAGGGTTTTGAGATTCTTAGATCGAGGAACAGCCATAGATATTGTTTTCCTGACAAGAAGGCACTTGGTGAAGTCTTACAGTGAGATAAAATATGAGAAATGGGGATTAAATGAGAATGCAGTTAGGTGACCTCAGGACCGGCTGAGCAAATAAACCCAAAGAGTGATGGTGAATGGACTGATATTAACTTGACTAGAGATCTCTAGAAGAGTGACATAGGACCAACATTATTTATCAATGGCTTTAGATAAAGCCATTGATGACAATTTGATCAAATTTGTGGATGACACTAAGCTGAGGAAGATAGCTAACATTCTGCATGACAAAATTGGCATTACTCTCAAATTTTGACAGGCAAAGAGAATGGATTGATTTTTTTTTAGGCAAGCATGAATATAAAGTATTGTGTTTGGGTATAGTACGTAGTGGATGTATCAAGGTCTCATTTCTATAGAAACACTTGAAGTTTTTCAAGGACTGAAAGCCCAAGAGAAGTCAACAGAGTAATGTGGCAGCTGGAACTGGCCCACAGTCTTAGCAAACTAGGTATTTGTTAAGAGCTTCTTTGTATTAGAGGGCACAAAAATTGTAGGGCCATTATCCATCATATAAAGAGATAGCTGGAAGGGACTTTGGAGATCATCTACTTTATCTCCTTTATTTTTACAGTTGAATAAACTGAAGCCAGGGAAGCTAAGTGACTTAACAAAGGTCATATAGAGTGTAAACTTCAAAAGCAGAATTTGAACACAGAATCTATTACTCTAGAGTAGGGGTTCTTTTTTTTAAAATTTGATTTTATTTTTCAATCAATGAAAATCTGCCTTTTCTCCCTTGTCTTCTTTCCTTCCCATTCCGATTGAGACCAAAAGAAAAAATAAAATCCCTGTTACAAACACGTACAGTCAAGTAGGACAAATTCCTACACAGACCATTTAAAAAATAAAGAACAAAACTATGTCTCAAACTGCACTCAGTCCCTCACTTTCTGTTAGTTGGTGATTAGTGTATTTCATCATGAGTCCTCTGGAACTGCAGTTGGTCATATATTGATCAGAGTTCCTAAGTCCTTCAAAGCTGTTTGTCTTTATGACATTGTTGGTGTTGTATAAAATGTTCTGGTTCTGCTCTAAACCAGGGGTTCTTAACTTAGGATTCATAGATTACAGATATATTTCAGGATGCCCATGAACTTACATGAGGAAAAAATTACATCTTATCCTCACTAACTTTTGGTTTTCTTTTTAATCTTATGTATTCTATTTTATTTTTTCCAATTGCATCTAAAGATAATTGTCAATATTCACTTTTTATAAGATTTTGAGTTCTAATTTTTTTTCTCCTACCCCTCTCGCCTTCCCAAGATGGCAAGCAATCTGATATAGGCTTGTATTCTCTTTATGAATTTGAAAGCATTAACCCAAGAAAGATTCCGTAGGCTTTGTCAGACTGCCAAATGGGATCATGTCACAAAAAAGGTGAGGAATCCCCATTCTGGACCCAGTGTTCTTTCTGCCATGCCAACAACCCAAAGACAAGGCTCAATTTTAGCTAAAAATGCTGCAGTGATCTTTTGAGTCGTATTTTAAAAAGTGTAGTGTTTGGGAGGAGAGAGGTAGAGCCTTGATCCACTCTGCTCTGCTAAGACCTCATCTGAGATCTGGTTTCCATTCCTGCATGCTAGATCTAAGGAAGAACGTTAACAAGTTAGAATGTATCCAGAGGGAGAAGATTGCAAAAGAACTTGAAACTATCCATAAAATGAAGACCACTTGAAATAATTGGGGATATTTAGCTCAGGGAAGAGTACTCAGGGGAAATATCTCTTCAACTATTTGGAGAGTTGTTATGTAGCAGAAGAATTTGTTTTGCTGGGCCCTAGAAGGCAGAACTAGCAAAAGTAGTTGGCTGTTACAGGGGGGCAGATTTCAGCTTAATATAATGAAAAACTTCTTAACAATTATGACTATTTAGAATTAGAGCTGATGGTGTCAGAAGGTGATGAGTTCCCTAGCATTGGAGGTCTTCAGGTAGAGACTGCTTGACCACCAGGGACAGTGTAGAAAAGATTCTTATTCCTGGAAAGTTTAAACTTTAATGACCTTTGAGGTCTTTTTCGATGCTAAGATTTTATTGTTCTAAGATTGTTATAAAATAATTATTTTATTGTAATTTTATAGCAGAGAGGCTTGGCTAAAGGTCGCACCCATGTCACATACTGTCTGGGTGATCCTGGCCAAGTCAGACAACTCTCTAAGACTAGAAGTTACGGAGATGGTGATAATTAGCAGAGGAAGTTCCTGCATCAATAAAAGCACGGGTCTGGTAACACACACACACACACACACACACACACACACACACACACACACACTCATACACACACACTAATAATTCTAAAAAAAGGAATTTCCCAAAATGTTTGAAGCGATGACAGAATAATTTGACTTATTGCATAACTTCCCAAGGGGACTCATTTGAAGAGGGGAAAACACTCATTTGGATGTAAGTTCTGGTACATTTGTTATATCTATTCTCAGTTGCATTCCTACTGACCTCACAGATGGTGTTGATCTATAACAAATGTACCAGAACTTATTGCTGTTGTTGGGGTGGCTGTGTGGCACAGTAGATAGTGTGTCAAGAAGACTCATCTTCCTGAGTTCAAATCTGGCCTCAGACACTTGCTAGCTCTGTGACCCTGGACAAATCACTTAATCCTGTTTGCCTCAGTTTTCTCATCTGTAAAATGAGCTGGAGAAGGAAATGATGAACCACTTTAGTATTTTTGCCAAGAAAACCCCAAATAGGTCATGAAAACTTGGGCACAACTGAAATGACTGAACAAGTTCTGGTACATTTGTTACAGATCAGTCTCATTCCCTTAGACATGTTGAATACAGTAGGGAAATCTCATGAGTATAGTTCATATATACTTAGTTTGGCATAGTATTAAACCAATTAATTGTGCGAACTGTCACAGACAATGGTACCAATTTAAATTACCCAAAAACAAATATTTTAAAGTGATTTCAATATGCAAAGAGTCTATGGTAGGTGTACAAATGTAACAAACCAATGCTAAATTCAGATTTTTGCAGCCTGTTTTGTGCTCATATCTACTTGAATTAATGTTCTGAGCCCTCATTCTTTCTGAATTTCTTCCTTGTTAACCAGTTGCTCTTCTCTTCAGTCTGTAACAGCATGCTTTCTAGAGAATGTCCTTTTTCCTGCCTCTGAACAAAAGCATCTTAGAAAATATTTTAAAAATTTTCACTTTTCTTCCTGTACTGTTCCTCTTTCTACATCAAATCAGTGACCTCAGATCTGCCATTCTGGCTCCTTCTTCATTTCTGTCTCAATTTCTTTTTCATTGGCTCTGATCCCCACAGGACACTCCCCCCTCCCCCTTTCACATGGTATAGAGGTATAAGCACTGGATTCAGAGGCAGAGCACAGGGGTTTGAGTACCAGCATTTCCACTCACTAGCTATACGACCATGAGCAAGTGACTCTACCTCTCTGATTCTCAGTTGCATTCCTACTGACCTTACAGATAGTATGGTTTTTCATAGAATTATGATGTTATCTTGCTAAAATTACAAAGATATATTTTATATTAGTGTTTTCTTAAGCTTTTAAAAATTTAACTTTTCGCCCCAATTAACAATAATTATTTCCTCTCCCTTTTACCTCTTTCCCCATTGGGGAAAACCCCCCACAAAACTCATCTAACAAATATGCACCATCAAGTCAAGCAAATTCCTGGATTGGCCATGTCCAAAAATACATCTCTCATTCTGCACCTTGAGCTCATCACTGCTCTGCCATCATTAATCCTCTGGATTTATGGTTGGTCATTGCATTGATCAGCATTCTTAAGTCTTTCAAAGTTGTTTGTCCCTTCATAAAGGTTAATATGTTATAGAAATGTCAATTATTATCATAACATGTCTGCAGCACTGCCCCTAGGTGTCCTCAGCTGAACAGCTCAAGGTAACCTCCTTTCCCCCCACTTTCTATTGCCTTACTTTGTCCCATTGAGATCTTCACACACATTGCTGCATTTTAAAAGGCAACTTGCAGTGATATCTACTACAATTAAAAACAAAAAAAGGTATCTTTGACCCCCTATCTTGAGCGAATGACCTAATTTCCAACCTATCCTTCCTTTTCGATTTTAAAGAAAATAGGCTATTTTTTTCTCAGAATCACTTTAGAGATAGCTCCCAAATTAACAGAAATGGAGGGCAGAGATGTTTACTAAAAATCCCTCACAGAGACTCAAATAGAAAGTATTTTGTTGTCTTCATCTTTACAGTTGTTCCTTTTCAAGCTGCACAGTAGTATTCATATTGGCAGTTGTTGAAAAGCTTTGGACAAGATAAGTTAATAAGTTGCCATATTCATAGATAAATAAATATAATCTTCTTAAGGTCAGGGTAGAGAGGAAGACATTGGATTAAAGGACTGAGAACCACTAGGGACCGGAAAATGGGCATACCCATTGGTGTATTGAATAGGAAAATGCATCTTTCCCACTATTACTGAAATCACTAGTAAAAGATAAATGGCATCATGAGCTGTGTGTGGGTGTTTTAAGTAGCCACTGCTGTCAGTGAATAGTCAGGGATTGAGCAAGTTCTAGAAATTCCATTTCTGTTCTATGGCTGCTACAGACACTCTATGTATAAGAGGTTTTGAAAAACAAATAAAAATACCTAGACAGAGCTCACCCTCTCCCAAGTGAATTAGTCATAGGACTTAGAAGTGGAAATTAGATCAATTCTTGTTTGGCTCAGCCAGTTTGCCTTTTTCAAATAGAGGATTCCTGTAAGAGGGGCTGCAGAAATTAAACCCAATAAAAGTTTAATTAAATAGAAGGGTTTAGAGGACTAGAGGTCTGGCCCAAGGAATGAAATTGTTTCCTGTTGTTTGAGTCATGATTGTGAGACCTTTAGATTCACAATATTAAAACTTGACGTGGGTTAGAGTACAAAGAAACGGGTATTCAAGAATACCCAGGGGTCAGGATGGGAATACCATTGGATATTACTTCATGAACAGAGTCCCCAGTCTGGTATTCTTTATATGTACATTTCCTTTGACTGAAGTGATGGGCCACTAAGAATGATCTGTAAATAAGACACAGTAATATCTTAAATTGAAGTCTCAACTTTTAAGAGCATATTCATTCACATATATTTATCTCCTATGATTCTTAAAACTAGCATTCTAGAGGTCTTTTACCCATAGATGCATATATAATGAAAATGAATTTATGTTACAGTGGAAAGTCCTTGCTCTTGTTAGGGGACCTTAATTTGAATTCCATCTCTGTCCCTTGTTACCCATGTGACCTTGGACAGGTCTTTTTACTTCTCCAAGTCTCAGATTCCTCTGCAGGCTGTAAATCAGTCAAAAAGCATCTACTAAGCACCTATGTGTTAACCATTGTGGTAAATTCTAGGGATGCAAAGAAAGACAAAATACTCCCTGCTCTTAAGAAATTCATAGTCATAGTCATATTAGGAAATAACATGAAAACAACTATGTGGAAAGAAGGTATATGCAGGATAAGTTGGTGGTAATCAACAGTGGAGAGGTACTAACATTAAGATGGATTGGAAAAAGGCTTCTTGTACAAGGTGGGATTTTAGCTGAGACTCTAAGGAATCGAGGGGAGCCAGAAGGCAGTGATGGGGGTGGGGATTTCAGACATGGGGGACAAGTCAGTGAAAATGCTCAGAGTTGAGAGATGGCATGTCCTATGCAAGGAACAGTGAGAAAGCCAGGACTGCTGGATCCTAGAATATGTAGAGGGCAATAAAGTCTTAAGTATGTAAGAGAATCAATCACAAGCAGGAATTTTGAGCTTAAAATTCACATTTATTTGCCTTGATCTCATTAACGAGGACTCTGTTGATCCTCCTTTTTGTAGATGGATTCATCCTTTCAGGATGAATAATAAAGAGATAAATGACCTCTTCCTTCCAATTCAGATGGAAAGCATTGCTTTCTACTCTAGAAAATGATCAATTTAGTCCTTTTTTTCCTTCTTGTTAAGATTAGGCTCCTTTGGGTCATACTTGTGCCATTCAAAAAATATTTTAAAGCACCTAGTATATGAATGATGCTAGTTAGGAACTAGTGGGAGAGTATAAAGATGTATAGAGATAATTTTATATTGTCAAGGACACTGCAAACTAGTAGACTCCACATATTCTAGGATCCAGCAATCCTGGCCTCCTTGCTGTTCCTTGCATATGACATGCCATCTCTCAACTCTGGGCATTTTCACTGGCTTGTTCCCCATATCTGGAATTCCTCCCTCCCTCCTCACTGCCTTCTGGATCCCCTGGCTTCCTTTGAGTTTCAGCTAATTTGCCTGAAATATAAGTCAAATCATTTTCGAGATGGTTCACATGGTACAGTGGGAAGAATTTTGTGTCTAAAATCACAGGACCAATGATGCCTCCTGAAGCTTACTGCATGTGTGAACTTGTACAAGTTACAACCTCCCCGGGCCTCAATTTCCTCATCTATATTATAAGAGATTGGACTAGATGCCTTTGAGGTTCCTTTTAGATCTATGATTCATTGACTTGTCTTCTTCTACTTGGAGCTTGGTGTTCAGATTTCCATCTTGGGAAATAGCAGAGTCTTTCTCTGAGAGAGCAGTCATTTTAACAAGATGCAAAAGTCAAAGTCCTTCAATGTCTTATTCTCTGAGCTGCATCTGTCTTCCAATGGGTAGGGTTTTTTTCTCCTCCAGTAAGTTTTCTGGTTTAAGGGTGTGGTTTATGTCCTCAGGAGAGAATTTCCAGATGCATTTTGGCATCTTCCTCTGTGGGCACAAGGCCAGGGCTTTCTGCCAATCCTAATAGCAGAGAATCCCAATAAAGCTGTGAAATTCTGAGTTTGATCTTGGTAGTAATGGTTCAGGATGTTTGCCATTTCCCAAACATATCTTGGACCTTTCTTCAGCCATGCCTTTGCTCACTCTATTTCCTCCACCTGGAAAGCTAGCTTCCAGCTCAGCCTATTGAAATACTCTTATCCTTTGAGACAGAGCTTATACATTACCTCCTCCCAAAAGCCATCCCTGACCACCCCAGCCAGAAGTGATCACTGCCTCCAAACTCTGTTGAGATGAATCATATGCCCTTTTAGAATATTCTGCCTTATTAGCTTTTCCTGTATCTGTCTTTTTTCCCCTATTAGACTGTCAACATCCTGGGGACAGAGATTATTACTGGTACATCTTTGTATCCACCACAGCTTCAATTGTGTTTTGAAATTGTCAATAAATGTTTGTTGTAGATGTTGACTAAATAAAAAGATGGTCCTTGTCCCTAAAAATCTCAATAAGCTCTACTCTGATAACCTGGCTCTATTTTCCTCTTCAGTGTTGTCCCTGAATTGAGATAGAATAAACAAAGAATCAGAAAGACTGTCCATCACCATCCCTGATTCTGCTCTTCTCCCATCCTGCTCATACCCACTGGTCTCCCTGCTACTGGAAGAAGAGAAAAGAGAGAGAAGAGGAGAGGAGGATAAGAAGAAAGGAGACTCGGAGCTCCAGTTCCAAACTGGATGTCCCTTAGTTATCTCCAACTCAACATGTTCAAAACAGAACTCTGTCTTCCCTCCCTCCCCGCCCTCCCTCTACTGAATTTTTAAATTTTTTTAAAGTCATCACCATTCTTGATTCTCAACTCCGCATTCTCCCTCACCACACATATCTAAATTAGTTGTCAAATCTGGTCTTTTCTATCTTCATAATATTTCTTGACTCTAATCCCTCCTTGCACACAGCCACTGACTTAGCTCAGTTCCTTATCACCTCTCACCTCGTCTGTCTCAAATATCTGTCTCAAGTATCTCCTCTCTCCAATATATTCTCCATACAACTGCCAAAGGGATTTTTTAAAAAAAATGCGGATCTGACTATATTATTTCTCTACTCAATAAATTTCAATGCTTCATGGCTAGTTAGTGATAAAGCTAGTGCTAAAACCTGGGTCTTCTGACTCTAGTCCAGTGGTCTTTCCGCCATAATCTGTTGTGAGGAGCAGAGTAAAACAGTGTAGATGAGGTGGGGAGGGAGCTGTGAATAGGTACTGAGGGGTAGCTAGTCAGCACAGTGGAGAGAGCACTAGGCTTAGAAACAGGAAGACTCATCTTCATGAATTCAAATCCAACCTCAGACACGTAAAAGCTGTATGACCCTGAGCAAGTCACTTAACCCTGTTTGCCTCAGTTTCTCATCTATTAAAATGAGCTAGAGAAGGAAATGGCAAACCACTCCAATATCTTTGCCAAGAAAACCCCAAAACGGGGTCACTCTGAGTCAGACATGACTGAAATGACTGAACAATAAAAAACTGGTAAATGACCCCTAAAATTCTCACTCAAGCAGGGGCTGCAATGAATCACAGAAGCATCAAAGGAGGCTGCCAGCAATGAAAGGTTGATGGTGATTCAAAACTGGGCAATATCATTCTGAAGCAATGGTGTGAGCTGCTATGAGGGCAGTGCTGGGGCCAGTGAGAGGAAGGCATAGTCTCCAGCACATTGAAATAATGCAGTCAGGGGAGTCTGAGTTTCAAGAGAGAACCCTACATTTCTTATATCTCATTCATCCCCATGTGCTCTGTGATCTAGTGACACCGGCTTCTTTGCTCTTCCTTTGCATGAGATGCTCCACCTCTGGACTCTGGACATCTCTCATACTCAGAATGCTCTCCCTCCTCATCACTGTTTCTTGGCTTTCCTGGCTTCGTAAAATCCCACCTTCCATGGAAAGCCTTCCCAAATCCCCTTGATGTTAGTACCTTCTCTTATCCTATTTCTAATCTTGTTTGCATATAGTTGTTTTTATGTTTTCTCCCCTATTAGACTATGAACTCTTTGAAAGTAAGAACTATCTTTTGCCTGTCTTTGAATAGAGTTTAGAGTTCAGCATAGTACCTAGTGCATAGTGAGTGCTTACTGAATGTTTGTTGACTGATTTGTTGTTGGGGTAGCTAGGTGGTAGTGGTTAAGGGACTGGGAATGGAGCCAGGGAAACTTTAGTTCAAATTGGCCTCAGACAATTACTAGCTGTGTTACCCTGGATAAGTAACCTGACCTCTGTTTGCCTAAGTTTCTTCATCTATAAAATGGGTATATTAATAATGATAATATGATGATGATGATGATGATGATAATATCTACTTCCCAGAATTGTTATGAGGACCAAATGAGATAATAATTATAAAGTGCTTAACACAGTGCCTAGTATAAAATAAGTGTCATGTAAATGTTAACTATCATTATTACTATTCAGTGACTGCCCTAGAAAAATCATTATGAAAAATGTGGTCTACATAGACCACCGATTTTATCTGTAGCAGGGGGTGGGGTGGGGGAGCAAGTTGTGTATCTTGCATTTTGTTTGACTTTTTTCTCCTGTGATGCTTTCTGTTGTTCTCCAAGGAGGCCTCTGTCTTCTGCTGGACACCCAGAGGGAGATGTCCCATATTGATGTTCCCTGGAGGCAGTAGCTTCCAGAGTGCCATTCATCTTGTCTTTCTGGGGTTGTGGAGATAAGCAAAGGGTGGAGATTGTTCCGATGAGAACGCCCAGGGGGGTTGGCCAGTAATGAGTTAAATACTTTCAGATAAAGGTGTCTGGGTCTGCCAGAAATTCTGCCTTTCAGAAACATCCAAACCAATCCTTCCCTTTTCCTTGAGGGCACATTCACTCTGAAGGGCCTTAGTTTCTGATACTATATTGGATAAACTGCACAATGTAGTTTAATGACAAAAGTGCTAAATCTTCCTGGATACCTTAGATCCAGATCCTGACTCTGCTATTAACTACCTGTGGGCAAGTTAGTCATTTAGAACTTCTCTCAGACTCAGTTTCTTCATAGGTAAACTAGAGGAGTGATTTCTAAGGTCTCTTTCAGTTCTAAATCTTGTGATTTCTATTGATGGGAGACTATGAAGGCATGTATTTCAAAGGCTTTGCATTACATCTCAAAAAGGAAAGGCAACTTTCTCTACTGTAGATCACAGTACTTTAATAATTTAAATGGATGATCTGAAACCATTTGATTTAGACATGGACTTCCTAAGCAACAGGAATTTTATGGGGTTGGTTGGTCCTTCCCTTCTAGATTCATGGACCCTGCATACTCAGTAAATAGTGCCTTGTCAAACCACTGCCACAGCTTCCCATCAAACCCTAATAGAGGCAGCCCAGGCCCCTGAGCATAAGAACCCAGGGAACAGAAACCACCATCCAAGCTTCCAGCCATCTTCAGCTCTTGTGGAGATGCTACCTGGCAATTGCTTCCACAGGTGCTGTGAGCTCCTGTCTACGCAGCAGCCACAGCTACTAAAGACCCAGAAAAGAAAGTCCTCAATACCAAGGTCCCCAGCACTGTCACTACCAAGGTCCTTGGTGTTGCCACCTGCCTTGCCATTCAACCCTAAGGACCACAGAGCTTTCCTGTTTGACTTCAAACATTCTATACGTGAGGTCTCCTCCTGTCAGATCATGAGCTCCTTGAGAACAGGGACTATCTTTTATATTTGTATCCCTAGCAATTTGCTCAGTGCTTTGCACCTAGAAAGCACCTAATAAACTTTTTTTTTAAAAAAAAAATTATTCAGTCAGGCCAGAACTCTGTCATTTCAGGCTTTGAGGCTCTCTCTCTGTTCTAGAGAAGTTTTACAGTCTTCCTCTCCCACACAACCCTTGCAGTCACACCTGGGGATTTTAATCTATATGTTGATATCTCAACAAACATCAATCTTCCCAATTCATCGACTTCATTAATTCCCATGACCTATATTTGCATTCCATCTGAGCCACACACAAGGATGAAATAATGGGAGGGCCCGACAGGCTGATCCAATGTTAGTTCAGGAACAAAATGACACACAATTCAATAGTTAACAAAAGGAGGTTTACTTAGCCAAAGCATAGAAAGGATAGCCAACAAATAGGCTTTTATTACTACTACTACTTGCTGGCATTTATGTAGTACTTATTTTAAAGCTAAGCGGCTTGTCCAGGGTCACTCTGCTCTTAAGTGTCTCAGGTCAGATTTGACATCAGGTCTTCCTGGTTCCACATTCAACATTCTCTCCGGTTTGCCACCTAACTTTTTCTACTTAGTACGGGTAGAAATGCTTTCTGTCTGACCTGAGACGTGTCTGGTCAGCAGGACAGGGTGTGGTGATCTGCTTGCTCTCAGGACATCCTTGAAGTCCGAAGGGCCCCAATTCCCCATGGGTGTGCCCTTTCATGCCTTTTGTTGACTATGAAGTCATGACAATATAGCCAGAGGTCATAGGAAAGCTGCATCAAAGGAGACTGGGCTTGAACCTTAGCCCCTTGGGCAAATCACATCTCAAGGACAACTTCCTTATCTTTATACTAACTTTTATGGGAGGTGGCTGGGGCCCCTGGTAGATAGAGAACCTATTACAGATTGTTATTCATCATCATCATCTATAATTGTGCTTTATCTATGATTCTGAACTCTGAAATTCTTTAAATTCTTTGAATTTAACCTAACCATAACCAAAACAGAGTTCCTCTCCTCCCATCCCCCAACTTGGTCTTCCTTCAAACTTCTCCATATCTGTTGAGGGTATCACTATCCTTCCAACCATCCAGGTTCACAACCTTGAAATCATCTTTGCCTTTTTTTTCTCCCCTTTATCACTCACATCCAATTAATTGTCAAGTCTTGTTTACCTCCCCAACCAGTCCTGCCTCCATTACCTTCTCTTTACTCATTCATTTACTAATCCAGGAGCTCATCACCTCTTGCCTGGACTATGAATGAATGAATAGATGAATGGATGGATGGAAAAAAAACATTGATTAAACACTTACTATGTACAAAGCACTGGAAATACAAATAGAAAAGCAAGACAGTCTCTGCTCTACCTACCATAATAGCCTCCTGATTGTCTGCCCTCTTTCCAGCCTTTATTCTGTGATCCACTTTCTATGTAGCTGCCAAAACACTCCTCCTAAGGCACATATCTGACCATCTCATTCCCCAGCTCAACAATCTTTAGTGCTTCCCTGTTGATTCTAGTATAAAATATAAACTCCTCCGTGTGTCGTATGAAGCCCATCACAATCTGGCTCCAACCAATATTTCCAGACTTATTACATAGAACTCCCTTTCATGCACTCTCTACTTTCCAGCCAAACTGGACACGCAACTGCTTGGGATTTCCCCTTCTCTCTCTCTCTCTCTCTCTCTCTCTCTCTCTCTCTCTCTCTCTTTCTGTCTCTCTCTCTGACTCTGTCTCTCTGTCTCTTTCTCTCTCCTCTTTTCTTTCTCCCTCTCTTCTCTCTCTTCCTGTCTTTCTCTCCCTCTCTTTGTCTCTCTCTTTTCTCTCTCTTCTCTTTCTCATCTGTCTCTGTTCTGTCTCTCTCTGCCTTTGCTTTGGTTGTCCCTCACCTTAAAAAAAGAACATTTATTAAGCCTCTATTATATGCGAGTCCCTGCACTAAGTGCTTTTACAAGTATTACCTCATTTGATCCTCACAACAATTCTATGAGGTAGGTGCTAGTATTATCCCCATTTTACAGTTGAGGAAACTGAGGCATATAGTTTAAATGACTTGCCCAGGTTGACATAGCTAGTAAGTGACTGAAGCTGAATTTGAACTCAAGTCTTCCTGACTCTAGGCCCAGCACTCTATCCATAGCACCACTTCACTTTCTCTCACCTGGAATTCACTGTCTTTTCATCTCCATTTAGAACACTTACCTTCCTTCAAAGGTAAGTTCAAAAGCTATGTCCTCCATGAAGCCTCTCCTGTTGGTCCCATTTGCTTGCCCTCTTCCTCTTCAAATGGCATGTCGTAAGAACATGGAGAATTAGAAGGGACCTCAGAGATCATCTAGTCCAACCTCTGCATTTTACAGATCTGGAAACTGAGACCCAGGGAAGCTGAGAGACTTGCCTAAGGTAACAAGACAGTAAACATTAAAGATGGGATTTGAACCCAGATCCTTTGGTTTGAGAGCTGGTGTTCTTTTCACTGTGCCATGCTATCTCCCATATTTGTGTCTGTGCTTTATTCTCTTGCATCAGTGGAATATAAGCTTCTTTTAGGCAAGGACTGGTGTTTTTATTTTTGTATCTTGAGCACTTAGCCCAATGCTTTGCATACAGTAGATACTGTTGAATTGAACTGAAAAATAGGAACGTTCAGAACTACTCACAAAAAATCTTCATATTTGTATACTGAGGACTAGACTTGGAACAAGAGAGTCTATTTCAGACTCCAGGCTCTGACACCAGCTGTGTGATCATGGATGAGCCACTTAAGGTCTCTGAACCTCAATTTCCTAATCTGCAAATTAATCAATTGATTTATTAAGTGCCTACTATGTGACAGATATTGTGCTAGGTCCAAGGATACAAAGACAAGACAAAACATTCCTAGCCTTCAAGGGACTTACATTCTATCTGTAGGGGGAAATTAAAGGTGGTGTGGTAACTTAATGTATGTAAAAATGTAATAAATTTGAATATGTAAACATGTCAATGAAATAATATGTACAAAATGCTTTGTAAACCTTAAAGCCCTATATAAATGTTATCTATGATTATTTCATTACCTACCTCATAAGATTGTTGGGGAGAAAACAATTTGTAAACATTAAAATGCTTTGTAAATATGAGTTATTATTTCTCTTGGCATCTAGCACAGCACTCTGCATACAGTAGGTTCTTAATACATGTTTGTTGACTTGAATTACAATCTGTTCCTTTCTAAAGAAGGAAAACATGTTTTTGAAAGGCTGTTTAACTGACAAGGAGGATATTAATAAATGACATGCAAATTTCTTAATTTCGCTTTGGCTGGATGTAATTGCTACTTCTGAAATGCAGGCTGGTGCTGGCTCTCAGTTTTTTTTAAGGCTTCTTAAGACTTGGATATGGGCTGGCTCATCCCACTGAACTTAGCTTGGAGGGTTGTGGGTTGGGGGTGATATAGAATCCTATGTTCAGTGCTCTGGGGGAAGGCAAGACCAGAGACAAATATGAGGAGGGAAGGAGGTTGAAATGGGAAACCAAGCGTCTTTGTTTTCAAGCTGCATCTTGGGTTGATATACTGTGAAGCTTTTTTGAAAAGCTGTCTAATGTGCTTTTTATAGCAGTGTTGTTTGCACATGAGAAAGAAATTTCATTGATCATGCTTTTTACGTATAACTTTTTTGTTGCTATTGCTCCTTTTGATCTGGGTGCTGACTTTGACTCCTGAGTTTGCTTCTCAGGGGTTGAGTGACTCTATCTTTTATTACCAGGGGTTAGCTAGGTGGCGCAGTGGATAGAGCACTGGCTTAGAGTCAAGAAGGCCTGAGTTCAAATGCGGCTTCAGACACTTGACACTTACTAGCTGTGTGACCTGGGCGAGTCACTTAACCCTGTTTGCCTCAGTTTCCTTATCTGTAAAATTAACTAGAAAAGGAAATGGCAAACCACTCTACTATCTTTGCCAAGAAAACCCTAAAGGGGTCATGGACAAGACTGAAACAACTGAACGACTATTGTTGCTAGGTAGGGAATGGGTGGTGATACACAGGTCCAGTGGTGGAGCACTGGGTAAAGAGATAAGCATTGGAAGTGGGTGGGAGTGGGAGAGGGTCTATTATTAAAAAAACAAGAACAACAACAATCTGGTAAGTCATTGGGATTTATTAATAACAATGCTCTGGCTGCAATAATGACAGCTTGCATTTATACATGACAGTTTTGGGGTCACAAAAGACTTTGCATGCAATGTTTGATCTTCACAATAACCCCTGACATGGAGGAAGAAGTCTCATTCTCCCTGTTTTACAGATGAGAAAATTGGGGCTCAGAACGTTTTTAGTAACTTGCCTGAGGTTGTACAGTTAGAAGTGTCAGTGCTGAGGGTTAGACGCTAGGTCTCCGAATCCATCGCTCTTTTTCTTGCCGACAACCATGCTGACTATATAAAGCTGTATTCAGTTATGAGTTGTACGGGTGCACTAGGCTTTTGATAATGTTTCACGAAAATCTTGGTAGAAGTCATTAGAATGGGATTAGGGAGGACAGTGGGCACCTTATTTGTTGCTCGTAATAGGTTCACAATGGAAAAACTTGGACATTGTTACTGCTGCACTCTACGGTTTTCTGCGATCACAGGGGGACAATTGATCTAGAGCTGGAATCGAGCTAGAAAATGGCAGCTATCACCAATAAACCTGACAGGAGTGCTGCTTCCTTCCCATCTTGAGGCTACTCACAGCCAATCTATAAAAGTAGAATTGGCCCAGTTTTCTGTTTGGTGTTTCTAAATTGGTTCTCATGCTTCAGGGTTGACTGTATGGTCAGAAGGCAGGAGACCTCTGTGTGGCAGAATATTATAGTTCTAGGAAGTTTGGTTATCTAGGTGTCTTGTGTGTCTGTTTTCCCTTGGGCTTTGTGTCTCCCTTGGGAGAGTCTTGTATTCTGGGTTGTATTGTACGTTTCAGGAGGTCTAAAGGTCTTCCTAAGATCTATGGTACACCAACAGGGCCTGGAAAAGTGATGATGCTTTTATAAGGTCTAGTGATGCTATTCCTTTGAAAACACATCTGATCTCTTGAAGTAAGTCAGGGATTCTGAGAGGTGGAGGTAAGGAGGGAGAACAATCCAAGCATAAGGGATAACCAATGCAAATAAATGCATGGAGACAAGTGATAGAGAACCTTCTTTGAGGGATAGTAACTAGGCCAGTGTATTTGAAATGTATAAGAAAGGAGTAAAGCATAAGAAGACTGGAAGGCTGTAAGGAAATGAGTAATAAAGAACTTTAAATGCAAAAAAAAAAAAAAAAGACTTCATATTTGATCCTGGAGGGGATAGGGAGCCAGTAAAATTAATGAATAGGGTATGACTTGGTGAACCAAAGTGATCACTGTGTGAGCGGATAGAAGGGGATATATATGAGAGATCAGGGAAAGGTTGAAATGCTAAGATTTGGCAACCGATTTTTATATGTGAGTGCAAACGAGGAGTTGAGAACGACACCAAGGTTGCAAACCTTTGTAACTGGTAGAATAGTGCTACCCTCAACAATATTAGGGAAGATGGGAGGGAAAAATATATTGAGTTCTGTTTCAGACATGTTGAATTTGAGATGTCTTTGTCAAAATATCCAATAGGCAAGTCAAAATATTCAACAGGGAGTTGTCGATCTGTGACTGGAGTTTAGGAGAGAGACTGGGAATAGATGTGTAAATTTGGGAATCATCAGTATAAACATGATAGATGAACTCAAGGGAGAAGAGATAAAGAGAAATGCTCTACCTGCCCTGCAGAGCTAACACTGGGATAGTAGAAAGAGGCCTAGACTTGGAATCAGAAGACCTGGGCTGTAGTCCTGGATTCACCACTTACTAGCTTTTCAGCTTTGGGGAAAATGACTTAACTTTTCTTAACCTTAGGTCTCTCATCCAAAAACTGAGGATAATAGTATTTATTTGAACCAGGTCTTCTTGGTTCCAAGGTCAGTTCTCTATCCATTATGTATTCCTGCCTCTACCAGGTAATAATAATAATAATATTATTATTATTATTATATTAGACATTATTGATTATATTATATTTATATTGTTAACATTAATTTATATTAATAATTATATTATATTTTATTATATTATTATTATATTACTAGCAGTAGTAGTAACAATTACTACCACAACAATAATATCAATAAATGACTTAGTCAAGTGGGTTTATTTATACAAATAGAGAGGTTTATGATAGTGATACATGACCAGGGAAGCTGCTGCTACAAGAAATTACATCCTTAAGGAGCCCAGATGTACTTAGTGTAGATTATGCAAGGAAATGATAGAAACTATGAAATGTGTCATCACAAACTGCAAAAAATTACAACTTACTGAATACCTAGCTGCGCAACCTTGGGCAAGTCACTTAACCCTGTTTACCTGCTTCCTCTACAAAATAACCTAGAGAAGGAAATGTCAAACCACTACAGTATCTTTGCCAAAAAAACTTCAAATGGGGTCATGAAGAGTTGGATGTGACTGAAACAACTGAACAACAATAACAAAATGACCAAGTGACCAAAATTATGAATTAGAATGTTGTTATCTTTCATAAACTAATAGGTAACAGATAAATTCCTGTACTACAAAACAAATCCTGAAATATCCATGAGAATTCAACAAATTGGGCAGGGGGACAACGAAGTGGGCTCAGTGGGTATTGTCAAGCACACAGATTTGTTCCTATCTGAACGCCATTGAATAAAAGATGAGAACAAGAGGATAAAATAACAACGACAACAACAACAATGACAAACAACGCATGTATTTATTGCCTTGGGGATTAGAAGGCATTTTTCTCCCAAATGCGCAAGACAAATTAAAACAAAACAAAACAAAACAAACAACCTAAAACCTGATACCCGTCTTGTAGCATACAGTCTGTGACATCAAGCTTTAGCTCAAACTGGAGATCCATAAAGCAATTGGGATCTCTAATATTTTATGTAACTATGATACCTAGACTTACCACAAAGATCACATTTGGAACTTGGAGTAGTTTCATTTTGACCAGTGGCAGGATCTCTGATAGCACTTTTTTACATGGCAAAAAAGGTGGCTATGGTCTAGTGAATTTATTACTAGAGACCTAGGTTCAGCTGTGTGAGTTTACAGGGCCTCAGTTTTCTCCTATGTAAACTGGGGATAATATTTTCACCACCTGTCTCACAGGGAGTTGTGAGAATCAGGAGAGAGAATGAATACAAAACACTTTTTGTTTACTTTAAAGCACTATATGAATGTGAACTATTTTTCTTACATCAATGACTCAAGCATTTATTAAGGGTGTAGCAATACAAATACAAAGAATGAGAGCTGCTCAATAAATATTTATTGACTAATTGATAATATTTTGGTCTTCTGTTGACAAACACTTATTAAGAACTTACTATGTGCCAGACACTGTACTAAGCCTGGAAATACAAATACATGCAAAATGAAAGACAGTCCCTCTCCTTAGCAACTTAACTCTTGATGCGTTAAGACAACACAGAAAAGGAAGCAAAAAAGGGAGGGGAGAGAAAGTGGGCAGGCAATGTGAGTTTCAAAAGTTCTGTGATTTTGTCAAAGTGAAATAATGCAGGATAAACCATCTCCATGCCTTAACAGACAGTCTTTGTGACTTACAAAAAAAAAAATAAATAAACTCCTGTCCTGTGACTAAACCTTCTGGTTATGAGCTTCTCCTAATATAAGGAGGCTGGTCCTTGACTTAATCCTTGTCTAGGTACCTTGGGGGAAAGGGAAATGCTTTTTGTACTAGCATAAGAGGGAGGAAGCGAGGGAGGGAAGAAGGAAGGAAAATCCGGTCTTCCCAGAGTCTTCTCTGGGTTATAGAGTCCTGTAGGTACTTAGCATCTTTTGCTAAAAGGAGTTCCTGTTGTTTCTATGCGTAATTCCCTTACAGAGATTGCAATTGAATAATGTCTATAGTCTTTTGGAAAAATACATGAGAGTAATCCAAGGTAATTATCATTATTATTATGCAATTAGGGGAATCCATGGTAGTGTACATAGTCCTTTTGGGCTGCACATATGTTAGTTGCTTTTTCATTATTTCTCTTGATTTTTATGCTTGTCATTTGGCTTCTTCCCATCTTCCTCCCCACTCTTTCTTCTAAAAACTCATTAGGAAATGAAATACACAAATTGTTAGCAGTGTGCTCTCCAGACTGCACTTGCAAACTCTGAGAAAGCAAAAGAAAAAAGAAAATTCAAGTGAGGTTTTCTCAGGCATATATGGTACCTTGGTAGGCTTTGAGTCAACAAAGGAATACTTCCATAGGATGATTTATTTCAAAAGAGGTGGATCAGTGAAGGCCAGTGACTATCCTTTTGGCATTGCCTGACTCCTATTACCCCCTTGGGAATCAGCCCAGTCTTAATATAGTAAGATGCCTGAAAATGTAGATGGCTTTGTATTGTCTTACTCTTCTTTGAATGTCCCATAATGTTTAGTATTTATTGTCTTTTGCTCATAGATTGTAAAGCAGGTATTGTTTCCCTTTTGCTTTTGTAACCCTATGCCTAGCATGGTGACTGACACACAGTCAACTTAAAATAAATACTTCCTGATTAATAGTAGACACCCTCTAATTATTTGTGGAAAGAGGAATGTCAGGAGGAAAGAAAAGAAGGAGAAAGGAACAAGAGAGAGGATAGAAGGACAAGAGAAGAGAATAGATGAGTTGACTGGGCATCTGACTGTCTAATACAGTGCCTTACACATTCTACTCATTCAAATATTGGAAGGACTGCCATATGGAAGTGGTATTAGACTGCTCCTCCTTACCCTAAACTTCCTGCTGATGCTTCCTTCTCTTTTCTCCCTCCTAGCTGGATGATAACTGATGGCATTATCTCCTCACCTCCCCCTACCCCAGCAGGAGGGAACCTAGAACTCTCATTATAGTGAGGTCAAGTCTCTTTTCTCTACAGTTATGGCTCCAGCCCTTGTAACCCACCTCCTGCAGAACAGACACGGTCATTGATACCATTTGGATAAACAGGAAGTCATTACCTACAATTCTTCTTATAAGCTGGCAGAGGACTAGGCTTTACTATCTCCCTTGCTACTGTGCCATTGTGCTTCTACTCTGTGACTCTGCCCTAAGGACCACCAAGTTACCCTGGTACTGCCTCCCTCAATCCACTGGGCCCTACCATCTTACATGCCATTACCACTTTCAAACCCTTGACCATTGCCTTTTGACCTACTGTTGCACCCTGAGGAGCCCTGAGCTTTTCTCTCCACCCTGAAGCTGAAAGCTCCTAAATGTATTTTTTTCCCCAATTAGATGTAATCTTCTTAAGAGAAAGGACTCTTTTACTTTTCTATTTGTATCTCCAGTGCTTGGGTACATATATGCATTTAGGAAATGCTTTTTCTTTCTTTCATTCATTCTATTTGGCCTCAAGGAGTAGAAGCAAGATCAATCAACAGAAAAGTAAATTTAAACTCAGGAGCAACAGCCTAAGAACTTGAGCCAGCCCCTGGCCAAACTGTGTATCTTAGTGACCTATCATCTGTTGGATGGAAATGACAGGACTTAAGAACTTTCTCGGAGTTTACAAGTGCAGTCTGGAGAGCACACTGCTGACAATTTGTGTATTTCATTTCCTAATGAGTTTTTAGAAGAAAGAGGGGGGAGGAAGATGGGAAGAATGCCTTCTTCAATGAAGACTCAAGGCAAAATAATCCAATATCAACTAACTATCCTTCTTGGAGGGAGAACTCTTCTCAAGTCATCCTCAATATGACACATAGCCGCTTTCACTAGATCCCTTGGGGTCTCATCAGCTTCCCTTTCCCCTTTTCTAACTGAGAAGTCAGTTGAGGAGAACAACGTCAAAAGTTAGAAGTACACAGCCCTTGGTGTATTTGTCAGCCTGCAACTGGTTCAGTGGCACCATTTTGACTACAATCTTGCTGAGTTTCATTTTCACTTTTTTATTGGAAATTCCAAATCTAGGGAATTAGTACTTCTCTGTATTGATTTTTTCAGAGACAGGTGAAAATTACACTCTGTGTGATAACCAAGAAGATGATGACTCTTTGAGTGGTAGCAGGGCTGATAGATCTGCCACAATGAAGGTTGAGACCAATAGAGAGAGGAAAGATACTGTATATACTTTTTAAAAATGACCAAAGCAAAACCAATTTTGGAACCTAGACTCACACATAGCAGGTGCTCAGTTACTATTTGCTGAATTGAATTAAAAATGTAGTCTTGAACAACACGGAGGTTAGAAGGATTTTTCTTTTTTGTTTGTCACAAGACATCCAAGTAAGAACAAAGTTGAGCAATATGAATTTAAAGTTTTTATTTCAAGAAGGCATTGAAACAAAGATCCAAGTCTACATCTAGCCTTCATCAGAGCAGGGAGTTGAGACTGAGTCATGTAGACAATCACTCTGTATCATTCAATTCATTTAGAGGCCATGTTTTTATAAAATCATCAGAAAGAAGGCAATGGAAAGAACGCTGGCCTAGAGATAAGGAGACCTGGGCTCAAGTTCTTGCTTTCCATATATCTCTCATAGAATATCAAATGAAATCATATATGTAAAAAAAAGAAGCTTTAAAATATAAATCCACAATATTATCATTATAATTGTTCAGCTCCATGCTGTATTCAAACTGTGGAGAGCTAATTGGTATATGAGAGACAAAGTAGACTGTCCAACATGACTTGTAATCTAGTTTTGCTTAGCTATAGAATACTCTTATCATTTCATGTAGGACATATATCTAATGAAAGCTATATAACTTGGGTTTACATGCACTAATTCATCCTTTTGGTGACTCTTTCAATGTTAGTGTGGATACTCTATGTTCTAATTCCAGATCTTTGCTGATCCTGGGTCCTAAGAGGACTGAAGCAAGATTGACTGTGAATTTGCCTCTGAATGGGCCTCTGCAGCTTACCAATGCCATTGGTTCCCATTTCCCCCATTTAGGCTGAGACTTAGCACGAGCTCCCTATGCACTGAGGAGGGGACTCTCATTAGCTCATCTCTCTGTTACTCAAAGTTTTAGATAAGATATGATCTTAGCCTACAGAATATAATTCATAGATGGATAATTATAATACAATATAATACATAGGAAGGAAAAAAGAGAGGCACAAAGTGCTATGAAACTTTAAAAAGTTGCTATTGCCTGTGGAAGTTTCATGGAGGAGATGACACTTGAATGGAGCTTTGAAAGAGAAATAAGAATTTTACAAGTAAAGTGGAAGAGGTGGATGATTCTAGGAAACAGTAAGCAAAGGAATGGAGTCAGGAAATTGCAGGTCATAATTGGTGGACAGAGTAGTATTGGATCATAGAGTGAATAGAAGAGACTATTGTAAAATAAGTCTAAAAGGGTATGGTGGTGTCATATTTAGAGGTCATAGAATAACAGGTAAAGAGTTTGAATTTTACCTGGTAAGTAATAGGGAGCCATGAAAGATATTTCAGGAAAGGAGTGGTATGGCTATATTCAAATATAATTAAGATTAGTCTGACAAAAATATGCAGAATGGATTGACATGAGAGAAAGAGGCAAGGAGTTAAGACCTGTTTGTAGGCTATTGCAATAATCCAAGTAGATAACAAAAGTTTTTGGTGATGGGAGTAGAGAGAAAGGGGTCACATATGAGTGATATTAGAGAGGCAGAATCAATAGATTTGGTAAATGGTTAAATATGAGAAGTGAAGGAGAGGGAAGAATCAAAGATAATATCAAGGTTACAATCACTAGAATCTGGGTGAATTTGATAGAAATGGAGAAGTCATAAAGAAAAGTAGGTTTAGAAGAAAAAATAAGATGGATTTCGGATGTGTTTAATTGGAGGGTCCACTGAGACATCCAATGGAGATTTCCTGTAGGCATGAAAGATTGGGGAAACAGCCTGTTTGCAGACAGAATGGAAGAAGCTAGTAGAAGGAGGGGGAGAGACAGAGAACAAGATCAAGAAGAGAGAATGAGAATGGAAGAAAAAGACAAAAAGAGAAGTAGACAGAGAGAAGAAAGAAACAGGGAGAGTGAAGATGCATGAAAGAGTGCTTGATCCATTTTGTCTCAGAACCATGAAAGGCAGATACAAGATGTGAAATGTGGAGATATATTAATTTTCTGGTGGGGCATCTTAGTATTTTTAAGATCACATGAAGTCTCAACACAGCGTCTGCAGTGTCTGGAATATAGTAAATTTTTCTCTCTCTTTCCATAGTGAAATATAAATTATTTTTGAAATATTCTATTGTTTTATATTATCTATTCCTTTGCACCACTCCACTGGATAATGGAATGTCCAGTGTATATTTCATTCCCAGAAAGTCAAACCTTAATCTTTATTTTTTTCTGAATTCAGGCATTTAAAGAGTTAATGTAGAGAAACAGTTTACTTTTTCATGCCCTGCTCCCTTCTATTCATCCTCCCCACCCCTTCTCGCACCTGTAAAATATCTATTCTTTTTACTTTTTCTTATGTGCTGGCTAATTGTTAACATCAACCCAGGTTAAAAAAAAAACAAAACAAAAACGACTGCCAAGGGGAGAGACAGAGAGATAAACAGAAACAGAGAGACAGACACACAGAGACAGAGACAAATAGAGACAGAGAGACACACAACTAGAGACAGAGACTTGTTTATCCTTCCTTCTTGAAGAGGACCAATGACATCAGGAAGGCAATGTCTTGAATTGCAAGTGAATCGGATTTAAGTGGAGCAGGGCTGTGCAAAGTCACCACAGAGACAGCGACAGACCGACCTAGAGATAGAGAGATACAGTTCGAAAGAAGTGTGAACAAAGCCCTGTGGAGTCAGTCCTGAGGCCCTCCGAAGAGGGCACAGCAGCAGACTGTGGAAGACTAGGGGCGCGCTCCAGCTGAGTAGGCTCAGAGCCAAATTGAAAGTCGCTGTGAGTGTCCCCCTAGGCACCCCCAGCTTTGAAGGTAACCCACAGACCCAGTTACCCGCCAACGTTTCAGCCAGATGTTCAGCACTTAGAACCAGAAGTCGAATAACTGCTTTGAAGATGAAAAGCCCCACCAACCCACTAAGCAACATTCGCACAGCCCCGCCGGCTGTGCAGTTATGCCGTAGAAATCAGCTCGTAGCCCAGCCCCTCTGCCCCTACCCCGGGAGAGCAAACCCAGGAACGTCTGCGGAGGACAGAGCAGCAGAAGGGGGAGAAACGAATAAAGCGCAGAGCCCACGGCCAGGACCGGGGCAGGGGCCAGGGCGGGGCCAGGGGCTGGCGGCCTGCGCCCTTGACTTCGTGCCATAGAAAGTTCTCTCCCCGGTCTCCTTTTCCAACCTGCCCCGAATCGAACAACTGAAAGTGGCATGTGACTGGCGTGGCAGGCGGATCATGTTTCGCACATACAGCTGTACATATCTGGCACACAGGTGTTAGGTTCCGTATCTGCCAGCTGCTCCGCGGCAGACTGCTTTGGGGGAGGGACTGAGGGGGGAAGGGAGGAAGGGAGAGCGCCTCACACTTGTTGCTGCTGCTTTTGCTTCTGCTGCTGCTGTTGAAAGAGAGGAGGGAGGAGGCGCCGATCTTGCCTGGCCACAAAGCCCTCAGTGTTCCAGGCAAAGCGACTTTTCTTCTTTGGCGCCTCCCTCCTTAGCTATGAGGGGCAGGAGGAGGCGGGGGTCTTCACCCTTCGTTGTGTCTACCTAGAACACTGGCCGGGACTGGCTTTAGAAAGCTGAGGTCCAGATGAAGTCCCTGACGCAGGCTGGGCAGAACTTCAGGAAGATGAGATATCAGTCAGTCAGCAAATATTTATTGAGCACCTACTATGTGCCTGCCAGGTACAATGCTAAGCGATGAGGATACAAAGAAAAGCAAAAAACAACCCCCCGCCCCACCTCTATCCGCCCTGAAGGAGCTCATCTACTAATGAAGGAGACATCATGAAAACAACTTTGCACATACAAGATACATGCAGTATAAATGGCACCTAATCTCTGAGGAAAGGTACTAGCAGTGAGAAGAGACCAGGAAAGAGCCTTTACAGGAAGTAGAATTTGAGCCGAGGCTTGAAGGAAGGCAGGGAAGTCAGGAAGCAAAGGTGATCTAGAGAGTTTCCTCCCCTCCCCCTCCAGGAACGGGAGAAAGCCACTGAAAAGGCACGGAGTTGGGAAAGTTACATGTGAGGAAGGTTACTTGGAGGGAGCAAAGTGTAAAAAGACTGGAAAAACAGGAAAAGGCTAGGATATGAAAGCTTTTAAACGCCAGATAGAGCACTTTATATTTAATCCTGGGGGCAGTAGGGAACCCCTGGCATTTATTAAACAGGGAAGAGAGTACCATGGTCAGACTCGTGCTTTAGAAAAATTGCGGTGGTCAAAGAATATGAACACACAATTCTCAGAAGAAAAATCGCAAACTATGAATACTCCAAATAGAATACTCCAAATCATTAATAATAAGAGAATTTCTGAACCAAATCACCCTGATGTTTAACCTCACACTCAGCAAATCAACAAAGATGATAAAACTTAGGAATAATCAAAGTTCGAAAGGTTGTGGAAAGACAGGCACAATAAATTAGCACAACCCTAGTAAATTATTACAACCATTCTGGAAAAGCAAACTGAGTGGCTGAAATGCCCATATCCTTTAACCCATAGATTCTACTGGTTGATATATAACCCAAGGAGATCGTTGATTTAAAAAAAAAAGACTCCATTTATACCAAAATATTTATAACAGCCCTTTCTGTAGTTACAAAGAATCAAAAACAAAGTAGCTGCTTATCACTTGGGGGATGGTAAATTGTGGTACATGAATGTAATAAAACATGATCACCACAGAGAAGTATGCAAAGACATGAACTTAGGCAAAGTGACATCAGTAGAGTCAGGAAAACAATTTACATGATGTCTACAAAAAAATTGTGGCCTAGTGGCCTCCATTCTGGTAATGAGCCATTTGAATTTCGCTAGATTAGTCCAGGAAAGACAGGCACACAGTTTGTTGCTGAGCCTATACAGAAAGCTTTTTCAACTGGTGGGATCTTTCCCGTTTGTGTTCTAGAGACATAACCTTCAACAGGTCATCATAACCTCCATACTGCATTGAAGACACTAGTAGAAGATTTGAGTCTTTGTATCTCCTCACCTCTCAGTTGAGGCCCTTGCCTCTTATTTTACTGAAAAAAAAAAATGAGGTCATTCAACATGACTCTGCTCCCACTTTCTTCATGTCAAAAACTCTTGACATCATTTCCCAGTCTTTGACAGAGAGGGGGCCCCTCTCATTGATAAGAAAGCCAATCCCTCTGAGTGTACACTCGAACCCCTCTCCTCCCGTCTTCTCTGACAGATCATGTCCTTTCTCTGTCTCTGCCTCTGCCTTTGTCTCTGTCTCCCATCTCTAACCTCTATCAACTGATTCCTTCCCTACTGCTTTCAAATGCACCGCTCTCTCTTCCATGATTTTTTAACTTTCACTAGACTCTACTAGTCTCCCAAGTTGTTGTCCTAACTCTCTCTCCTCCCTTTCTCAGCAAAACTCCTTGAAAAAGTTGTCTGTACTCACGTCCCTCACTTCTTGTTCTCTTAGAACTCTTGCAATCTAGCTTTTGACCTCGTCATTTCACTGAAACGTCTTTCTCCAAAATTATCAAATGACTCTTAATGATTGAATCTGGCGGCCAATCCTAATCCTTCTCTACCTATCTGCAGCACTTGACACCATTGACCAACCCTTTTCTCCCGCTTGCTCCCTCTAGGTTTTTATGACAGTTGTCTGTTCTTGTTTACCTTCTACTTTTCTGATCACTTCTCAGTCTCCTTTACTGGCACTTAACAACATTATGTCCCTTTACTCCCTAGGGATGTTCTTTTCTGGGTCCTCTTCCCTTTTCCCTTTATATTTTTTCTCTCTCTGTCTGTCTCTCTCTGTCTCTGTGTCTCTGTCTGTGTCTCTGTGTCTCTGTCTCTGGCTCTGTCTCTCTGTCTCTCTCTCTTTCTCTCTCCATCACTTCCATAGGCAAAAGCTATCATTCTATGCAGATGACTCCCGGAGCTACATATCCAGTTTCAATCTCTCCTCTAAACTTTAGTCCTAGATCGGCAATTGCCTGATGGACTTTTAAAATCAGAAGTCCTAGAGGCATCTTAAATTAAACATATCTAAAACTGAACTTTCTTCCTAAACCCTTCCCCTTTCAAACTTTCTTATGTCAAAGGCACCACCATCCTTCCAGTATCTCATGTTCATAATCTCAGCATGATCTTGGACTCCTCATTCTCTCTCACTGCACATATCATCATCTATTCAATCAGTTGCCATTTCTACCTTCACAACATCTGTCAACTCTGACTCCTTTTCTCTACTTACACAGCTAGCACTTTAGTTGAGGGCATTATCACCTCTCACCTAGACTAATGTTCCAGTCTCCTAATTGGTCTCCTTACTTCTAGTCTTTCCCTACCCCAGTCCATCCTACACCCTGCTGCCAGACTAATTTTCTTTAAGCACATATCTAACCATGTGATGTTCCTACTCAACCAATTTCAGTGGTTTTCTATTGCCTCTAAATAAAAAGAAAAACTCTTCTGTTTATCTTTTAAGGCCTACATACGGGCGGCTAGGTGGCACAGTGGATAGAGCTCTGGCCTTGGAGTCAGGAGGACCTGAATTCAAATCCAGCCTCAGACACTTGACACTTACTAGCTGTGTTACCCTGGGAAAGTCACTTAACCCTGATTGTCTCACAAAAAAAGATCTACATAGGCCCCAGCCTATCTTTCCAGTCTCATTGGACATTATTCACATTTTTGCCCTCTGCAATCCAGCCAAACTGGCATTCTCTCTGTTATTCATGACATTCCATCTCCTGTCTTTATGCTTGGCTGTTCTCCATGCCTGAAACACATTCCCTCCTTATCTCTGCCTCATAGAATTCCTCTCTTCCTTTAAGATGTAACTCAGGCCCCAGCTTCTATGTGAAGCATTTAATATTTCATTCTGGAGGTAACAGGGAGCAAGTGGAGATTATTAAATAGAGATGTACTATAGTCAGCTCTGAGTTTAAGGAAAATCACTTTGGTAGCTGAGTGGAGGATGGATTGGAGTGAGGACAAAATAAGGTTAGGAGACCAGAAGAAGGCTATTGCTGCAGCCCAAGCAACAGATGGTGAAGGCCAGTATGAGGATGGTGGCTATGAGTGGGAGAAAGGGAGACATATGTGAGATGTTATAAAGGTAGATATGATAAAACTTGATAATAGAATGAAAATATAGGGTGAGTGAGGAGTCAAGGTTGACACAAAGGTTGTGAACCTGAGTGACTGGAAGGATGGTGGTACTCTCCCCAGTAACAGGAAAATAGAAAAGGGGAGGGTTTGATGGTATGGGACTAGAACTCAAGAGAGAGACTAGAGCAAGATATATAGATCTGGGAATCATCTTCATAGAGATGATAATTGAACCTTTGGGAGCTGATGAGATTACTAAGCAAGATAATATTGAGGGAAAAGAGAAAAAGGTCCAGGACAGAGACTTTGGGGGAAACCATTTAGTAGGCATGACAAAGAGACTGGGAAGGAGCTGTCGGATAATGAATTCCCTTTTGCTCATGTTGAGTTGTGTATGTGTGTGTGTGTGTGGGGGGGGGTGTCTACCAGAGGAAATTCTCTATAGCACAACTGCTATTGGGTAGAAAGAGTCCTGTTTCTTATGCTGTGACAGACACTGCTGGGATTTAGGAATGTAAGAGGCCTTAGAGATCATTTGACAGTTAAGGAAACCAAGGTCTATGGATAGAGTCATAAGTAGGAATTTTTGCGCTAAGGACAAAAACATTATTCAGAATGTTTTGGGGGCAAGTGATGTGAAACACATGCTCATTTGAGAGAGACAAGGTGAGGTATTGCCTGTTTCTGGGAGGGAGGGAGGAAGGACAGAGACGTGAGGACATTGGTATGAGGCTTTCCCAAGCATAGCAGAGGAGTAGGGTGGGGCAGATGAGGATCTCACCCCAGCCTGTCATCTGGTAGCTTCCTATTTTAACTAATTATTCTTGCTAACTAGGTGCTAAGCTCTGTTGCTTCTAAGTTGCCAAAAGACTGCAAATACTACTAGCACTCTCAAAATTCAACACTTTAAATTTGGTGCTGTGTTACAAAGATCTAGCCATTTAGCCCTAGTTAAGGCTCTGTCTAGAGAAGGGAGGCACCTGGCTTAAAGTCACACAATTAGTAAAGGACAAGGCCAAGATCTGAACCCAGCCCTGCTGAGTCCAGTGCCTATACTCTCTCCACTTGACCTCATTTCAAGTTAGAGAAGAAGTAGATGACACATTCTCTACCCTCAATGTCCTTACAATCTAGTTGAGAAAACAAGGTGGACAGATATCAGAGTTAAAGAATGACATAAGACATTATGTAATGAAGGGCCAAATGAATGGTTCGTGCTATAGAGAGAGATCATTGTGGTCAGAGAATACTTCGTGGAGGTAGGGTTGAGCTGGGTTTTAAAGGATAGACTAGATTTGGATAGGAAAAGAGGAAAGGGGGGAGCAGAGGATGAGCGAAGACCTGGGGGGAGGCTTGAGCAAGACATTTTGGGTGATGGAATGTCCATGGGCCTGACTGGAGTTGAGGCTGACTTCCTATAGAACACTAGTAGAAGACAAGTTAGGGGTATACTGTAGGTGGGGGTCTTGTATTTGGATTGTATGGTGTAGGCCATAGGAAGCTGTTAGAGGTTTGTGAACAGAGGGATGACCTCATGAAAATTGTGTTTTAGAAAAATAAATCCAGCAAAACTAAATCTCCTTTCTTTTCAATTTCCCACTCTTTGAGCAGCTGAAAAAATATCAATGCCCCCTCTCCCACAATGACGTTCTTAAATAAGAAAAGAACCCCAAGGGTAGGGTGGAAGACAGAATTTAATGCAGAGCCCAGGATTAAGTTCCTGGCTGTGTGGTACTTGTTCATGTCCGGACGCTAATGTTCATCCAAGACCTTTCAGGTTCTCCAGATCAATTTAACAGTAAAGGAAAGTGTCTGAATCTGTTATTGACTTATCACTTAGGGAGCACTGAACTGCTAGATGAGCAGACTGCACTCGGGATCAGGAGAAGCAGTCTTCTGTGCAAAGAGGTTGTCTGAGGTTATGTGACCTTAAGTAACTTAAGAGGCCTTAACCAGAAAGATGATTCTGTGATGGACACACACAGAAAGTGTGTGCTTATCTTAAGTGCTTATCTGCCTGGGATGATTTGGAAAGGGGATTAGATGTTTTCCAAAAGATCTTTTTTTTGCCTTCTAATTCCATGAGTTGTTTGTTTCTTTGTCTTAAATCAGGAGAGGTTCCAAGAAGGGCCAAAATTCTATAAGCTAGAAAAGGAAGGCAGGCCTAGGAAAACAGGGATCAGCAATCTTTTAATTAGCTGGTCAGTCAACAAACACAGGCACAATGCTATAAGAGCGGAATAAAAAGATGTAAATGAAATAGTCCTGCTTCCAAGGAACTTACATCCCATCTGGCTTTACTCCTTGGTTTAGTCATTTCCTTATTTTGCAACTTTTAGCAAGTAATTCTACTCAGTAAGTCTTAATTTGCCCATTCAGAGAATAGGGGTAATGAATTTTGCTACCTTATTGGACATCTACAGATGATGAGTTTGGGGGCATGATGAGATTCCAAAATGAAAGATGTGAAGGAAACTACTTCAACAACATGTATTTTGAATTAGTTGTTTTCTTGCCCTATGGACCAGGTTAGACTAGATGACCATTCAAATTCCTTCCAAATTCAAGATTCTGTGGAGCTGAAGTCACCGACTCATTTGACTTGTAACTGAAACTCCTCTATGTGTTGATGGTGCCTAATAGCAGGTGAGCTCCTTGAGAGCACGGAATGTCTCACTTTTCTGTTGGTGTCCACTTGGTGCATTGTAAAGAAGTATGTAAAAAATGTTTTTTCATTCTTCCAGAGCTAGAAGCACCTCAGAGACCTTCAAGTACAACCAACTCATTTTATAGATGAGGACATTGAAATCTAGGGAGATTAAATGATTTACCCGAGATCAGCCGGGTAATTGATAACAAGTGGGATTTAATGAAAATCTTCTGACTCCAAAGTCATTACTCCTTTTGCTTCAGTGTTATGCTGTACCGTAACAAAAGTGTGTCCTTCCAGAAGTGAAAGGGAAGAGTGTAGAAAAAGGCCTTCAAAAGCTTAGATGTTGTGGTTTTCTCTGTTTGTGGGGCACAGTATACTCCCTCCAACCCCAAACTAAGACTAACAATGAGAAGTTACTAGGTTGAACTTCCCCTCAAGTGGCAACCTATTCAGGGCAACTTATTCAGGATCCTTCCATAGACCAGGAAGTTCAGTTGTAGAGCAGAAACTTCATTAGATTGGGAGCTTCTTGAGGGCAGAGACTATCTTTTGTCCCTTTTTGTATACTCAGTGCTTAGCACAGTGCCTGGCACAATGTTGTTCAGGTTTTCTTGGCAAAGATACTGGAGTAGTTTGCCATTTCCTTCTTCAGATTATTTTACATATGAGGAAACTGAGGCAAACAGGGTTAAGTGACTTGCCCAGGGTCACACAGCTAGTAAAGTGTCTGAGGCTAGATTTGAACTCATGAAGAGGAGTCTTCCTGACTGGCACATAGTGGGTGCTTAATAAATGTTTATTGACTGAGAAACTATTGCCATCAACTGCTTTCCTGAACTTCTCTGTTTGTTTGAAAGAAGAGAAAATGGTTATCTTTGAAAAGTGGTGCTGGACCTGGCTATAACCTCTTTGTTGAATCAGGAGCAGGAGTGGGTAGGGTAGAATGTGGTAGAGTCGGGGGAGAAACAGAGAATCCTCATCTCCGTGTGACCTTCCCCTTTGCCCTATTACCCTGAACATTTGTAATTGTAAGTGGCTAGGTGGTACAGTGGATAGAACACCTGACTTGGAATCTGGAGCACCTCAATTTGAAGCCTACCTCAGACACTAGCTGTGTGACCTTGGGCAAGTCACTTAACTGCTCTCAGCCTCAGTTTCCTTATCAGCAAAATGGGGATAATTATAACCTTTCAGGGCTGTTGAGAGAATAAAATGAGATAATATCTGTAAAGCACTTTGCAAACCTTAATGCACAATATAAATGATATCTATTATTAAAGTAACCTCTTATAAAACAAGGACTGTTTTCTTTTTGTAAGCCGCCATAATCAAGAAAACAGTGACTGCTCTGTGGACTTGAATCCACAGGGCAGAATCAGAAGATCTGTGGTGTCACCCATCTGAGGAATTCCTGATTTTGAAATTTCCTCTAACAAAACAGAGAAAGACCATCTATGACTAAATAAGTTAAGTCCTGGGAAGTTGCTTGTGGTACACATAGATTAAATGACTTCTCTGGGTCACACAGCTAATAAATAGGAATTGAACTCAGGTCTACCTGACGCTGAGCCCCACAGTTTGTCTGCTATTCTATGCTGCCTGTATTCTGTTTTCTGTGAACAGACACTCAAAAACAATATTTACTAACTGACTGAATATCCACCCAGGATGACTAGCCATGAGGGTGTCATCACCCATGAAGAGATGCTACCTGGGTTAAGCAAGGACACTAGGAGCAATAGTAATTATAAAAATGATTTAAAAAAAAACTTCCCTCTGTTCTGTGCACAAGGAAAGAGCAATGAATTCATTACTATGAATGAGGAATATTTCTCATAAACAGGATCAGAGGAAGGGCAACAGGAGAGAGAATGGTGATTAGCTTGCCTGTTTCTTGCCAATTATGATGTCCTTTGTTTATGTTTTTAACAAGTGTTTTTCCATTTCTGGTGGAATGGCTGACTGGGGTCACTAGACAACCCCCCAGGCAACTGGGAAAAACACAAGCTAAATACCAGGGCCTGCCTGGGGCCTCTCAGACTTCAGTTTTAGCTAAGTTGGCAATACCTAAGTGCTTGCTGATTTTTTTTTCTTTTAGTTCTGATAGAGCACACTCTTTCTAAGACTCTGTCTCTCTCTCTCTCTCTCTCTCTCTCTCTATGTATATACACACACACACACACACACACACACACACACACACACACACACACATATATAGATAGATACATGAACATTGGGAGTAGTCAATAGCACAAGACGAGGTAAGTGGTCACCTGTCATAGTAAGGTTTGAGGGAGTAAGATTTGACTGCTTACAATTAGCTCCCCTACCAGCCTGCTATAGTGATGTCCTCTACCCCTACTTGACTAGAATCTGACTAGAATCTTGCACTACTAAAGTCATTCCAACAAAGGTGGAGTGTCTTCAAAAAGCAACTATAAAAACGGGCACATTATCTAGAAAAAAGACACCCCCATTCATACTTTCCTAGTGTAACTATATGTGTGTATGTATATGTATACATACATATATAAATATATGTATATATATGTGTATATATGTATGTGTGTGAGAACAGATGGGCAGTTCCTCAGACTAAAGTTTTTTCTCCATAGAGTGCTAATGAGCAAATCATCTTCAGAGTGGTCAGTCCCTGGACTCCAAGAGCCACCCCTGTCTTCTTAACAAGGCATCAGTGGGGATGGCCATAATGCCCAAAAGGAAAGGTATACTCATCAAATTGATCAAGAAAAAGTTTCTTGATCAATACCTCCTCACCCTACACTATTAGCCCATTAACACAGATCAGTTTATTAGCATAAAAGAAAAGCAAGTTGGAACTAGTCAAAGGGCAATGCTGAGAGGGTTCATCAGAGAGAAGCATATCCTAAGCTGGAGGGAGAATCTGTGATTTCAACCTCCACCAAAAAAAGGTCTAGCAGTAAGACTTAGAAGAATGTTTTTGAGACCACAAACAGGAAATTTCTCCAAGACATAATTCCACACATGGAATTTTGTATATTTGTATATCGTCTATGAATAATTTTATTCAAAAAAGGGCATGATCCTTCTAGGGTATAAAATTATATGTTCTATACAGTGGAAACAGCCAAAGAGATGAGTTTTACAGTAGCGCTGTGGTTTGGATCAATGTAAGGAATACCCACACTGGTGACAAGTATTGAAGAAAGTTAAAAAAAAAAGAAGGCTTACTGAGTCAGGCTATCCAGGGCAGGATTCTGACAGCAACCCCAAAAAAGGTCCTGCATGACACAATCCTCAACATTCCAACTCTCCTCTCATGGAGTTAAACTCCACAGACTTAAGCACTTCAAAGTCTCATGTTTCCATGGTATCCTCTTCACCAGGGCAGATCACAACTCCTCCATGTTTTAAGAGATGGTCTTTGTAAGTTGCCATGATTGGAAATTTCATGAATTGATTAAAGTCTTCCTTGAGTCTTTTGATATTTTTTGAATTGGCTAACTTTTGGGGGTGGATAATGAGTTCTGTGAGCAAAATTTCACAGGCCTATAGTAGGCACTTAATAAATGCCTGTTTCCTTCCTTCCTTTTCAACTTTATAGAACTGAAATTCTCTCTTTTTACCTTTGTGATCACCTACCTCTTGTTTGGTTAAGAATTCCCTTCCTAGGATGGAATGGAAGAGATGTCTGGCATATCCAGTATGAGTGGTGCATGGTGAATGTAAGCCTGATCACTGACTCTTGGTCAATTTTTTTAAAATTAAAAAAAAATGAAGTTTAACAGTTTTACAATACAAGCTTGTGATTTATGCTTATTGTAAAGGAAATCAGGATTGTTTTAAAAGGTTCAGGTTCAGTATTTTTGAATGCAGAAAAATATTCATCTAAGATGTAATAACCAAGTTGAGTAAAGACTATAACTGTTAAACAATTTCAGCTTTTCTCAAGGTAGTTATGTTGTAGGGGTATACTTAAGCAGTAAGTGTATTTATACCACATTACATAGACACTGTTTGAGATGCATGTTAGGAGACATGTTTTTTTTTTTTTGTGAAACAAATATAGAAGCTGTGTCTGCTATTCAAAAGTGAAACATTTGGTATGTTTGTTCTAGTTTATTTTGTTTACTGTCCTTTAAGGCATGTATGTTTAAGCTTTTCTAAAAAAAATAAAAAAATTTTAGTTAATGGGGACAATTTTTTTATTAATTTATTTTGAATTATCAACAATCACTTCCGTAAGCCTTTGAGTTTTAAATTTTTCTCTCTCTCCCTCCCTACATCCCTTCCCAAGATGGCGCACAATCTGATATAGGTTATACATACACATTCCTAGTAAACATATTTTCACATTAGTGATGTTGTCATTAAGAATTAGAACCAATAGGAGGAACCACCAGAAAGAGGAAACAAAACACAGCAGAAGAAAAAAAATAGCAAATAGTATGTTTCGATCTGCATTTAAACTCCATAGTTCGTTCTTCTTTGTGGATAGTATTTTCCATCATGAGGCCTTTGGAGATGTCTCAGATTAATGGGGACAATTTTGAGATGCCATATGGATACTTCAGGATTTAGTCTTGGTGTGTGTATTAAATTCTGAGGCCTTGATTTAAATCTTTTATTGTATTATGATTTCCTTTTAGGTGTATTGCACTAAGTGAAACTTGTTAAATAAATCTTCCTTTCAAAAACTGGGGAAAAAAAAGAGAATTCCCTTCCTATCCATAGCTGTGAAAAGTACATGATTTTTTTTCTTTTCTTTTTTTTATATTTAGATCATGTATCTTTTTTGAGCTTATTATGATACATTGCCTAAGACATTGGCTTAAACCTGATTTCTGCCAAATTCCTTTCCAGTTTTCCCAGCAGTTTTTGTCAAATAGGGAGTTCTTCCCTAAGTACTTTATGTTCTTGTGTTTATCATAAACTGGGTAATTGAGTTCAGTTGTTTCTGATTCTTTCTTATCTAGTCCATTCCACAGATCTACTTTTCTTTTTTTTTAACTCGTGCCAAAATAGTTTTGATGATTACTGCTTTGTAACACAATTTGAAGTTTGAAGGTGCTATTCTCCCTTCATTCCTGTTTTTTTTCCCATTATTTCCCTTGAGATGCTAGAACTTTTATTGCTCAAAATAAATTTTATTATTATGGGTTTAGCTCTTGGTAGTTTAGTAGTATTACACTACATCTGTAAATTAATTTAGTTAATATCATAAATGTCAGCTGCTATTGTCCATCCTCTGTTTTCCATAGCCATTCCCTTAGTTCAAACCCGTATCACCCTACAGACAATTGAAATAACCTAGTTAACTAGTTTCTCCACCTCTAGTTTTTGCCCCTGTAATCCATCCTTCATATTTTAGATGATGCCAAGTCCCAGCTTAAAAGCTTTTATTGACTTCCCATTGCTTAAAGAATAAAATTCAACTTAAGGAGGGAATAACATACACACTCAATTGGGTATGGAAATCTGTCTTACTCTACAGGAAAATAGGGGGGGAAGGGGACAAGCGAGTAGGGGGATGATAGAGAGGAGGGCAGATTGGGAAAGCGGGTAATCAGAAGCAAATACTTCTGAGGAGGGACAGGGTCAAAAGAAAGAATAGAATAAATGGGGGGGGGCAGGATAGGATTAAGGGAAATAGAGTTAGTTTTTCACAGCATGTCTACTATGGAAGTGCTTTGCATAACTGTACATATATAACCTATATTTAGTTGCTTGCCTTTCCAATGAGGGTGGGTGGGGAGGGAGGAAGAGAGAAAATTTGGAACCCAAAGTTTTAAAAATGCATGTTTAAAAAAAAGTTTTCACATGCAACTGGGAAATAAGAAATACAGGAAATGGGGTACAGAAATCTATCCTGCCCTACAGGAAAATAGAAGGGGAAGGGGATAAGAGAAGGGGGAGGAAGATAGAAGGGAAGGCAGACTAGGGGAAGGGGTATTCAGAATGCATTCCATCTTGGGGTGGGGTAGGGGTGAGATGGGGTGAAAATTTGGAACTCAAAATCTTGTGGAAGTAAATGTTGAAAACTAAAAATAAATAAATTTATTAACCAAAAAAAAAAAAGAATAAAATTCAAACTTCTGATCCTGGCATTTAAGGTCTTCCACAATCTGGCTCCAACCTGAAATTCTCCATAGACATGAATCATCATTATTATTATTACCTCCTTCTGTTCTCAAACATACATGAATTCTAGGTTATAGCCAGACTCACCTACTCAGTTTCCAAAAGATGTTTTTATGTTTTTTCTACTTCAGAGCCTTTGCTCACACATTTCTTTTTGTCAGAAATGACTTTACCCTTATTTTTTTCATGGCTAAAAGTATATCTTTCAAGGTTCATTTCTAGTTCTATCTCTTCTTTGGAGGTCCTCTTGATTACTCTAACTAGAAATACTCTCTTTCTCTGTCTCTCTTTGTCTCTCTTTCTCTCTCCCATTGTCATTCCTGCCCTGTCCAGACCTTTTCCCCATCTCTCTCTGTCTCTCCCATCTTCTCCCCTTTCCACTGCTCTCTTTCATTGTCTGTCTTCCCCTCTTCTCTCCCTCTTCTCTTTTTGTTTTTGTCTCTGAGTCTCCAACTCCATCTTTCTCTGCCTCCTTTCTTCCTCTCATTTCAACTTCTAGCACACTTACATACTTTCCAATGTGTTTATTTAGCACTTCTCACAGAATTACATAGTCTCAGGGGTAGAAGGGAATGAAGGGGTTACCTAGTTTAATGTACCCCTCATTGCTAATGTCCTCTGCAACTCCCTTGACCATAACAAATATTATTGCTGCTTCTGCTCTAGGACCTTCAGAAATAGGGGATGAATTTTGGACAGCTCTAATTGTCAGAAGGTTAAATTTCCAACTTTCCTAAGAATCTTTGTCGAAGTTATTGGCCTTGTCGTTCACACCCCCCCATTCCCTTTCCACTACCCTACCTCGTGTTCACACATTAAATCTTTCATTCATTCAAAAAGAGCGTGTCATGTGGGGCATATGAGCCTCAGTGATGCATTTCACATTCCCACCCTTTGCCAGGGACTTCATACTGCCTCGCTCCAAGCATCACATTTATAGTTCACCCCATGCTGAACCACTTGGCACTTGCTGGCCTGATGCTTTGTCATCGTTCTCGTGTCACTTCATATGTGTGCACTAAAGTCATACTCTGAAGGCTCGTTGTGGTGAGGATAGAAGCCTGGGCTCTCAAAGGCTGAGCCAGCAGCACTTGAGCTTTGACAAGAACCAAATTGGAAAAATTTCAAGTACACACCCAGCATCAAACCGTGTGTCTGTCACCAGCCTCATTAAGCATGCAGATGTTTATCATCAAAAGGCCAGAGGCCAGAATTTTGAGGGCGAAAAGTTGGCCAAAGGATGAATTTTTCTGCTATAGCCATGTATGACATGGAGAAATAGCTTGGTCTAGGTGAACAAATACTTGCTCTACTGCCTGAGTACTTGGGTTCAAAGCCCACATATATCATTCACTACCTGTGTGATCTTGGGCAACTCCCCTAATCCCTCTAGGGCTAGGCCTTAATTTCCTCATCTGTATTAATGGGGAGGGGGTGCTATATTACATGGCCTCTAAGGCCCCTTCCAGCTTTGAATTCATGATATTATGATCAAATATGAAAATGTTGCTGCATTGGTAGCTAGACCACCCACACAAGTGAAAAATATCTTTTAAGATATTAGACTTATGTGTCTTCTCAACCCCACTGGAATGTCTCAAATGTTAGGAATTATATCATCTAACTTTCTTGTATCTTCCCTCATAGCATAAGGATGATTTCCTTGGTTTATTGCTTAGTATTATTAGTTTCACTTTAATGAATATTGGTCTTCTGTCCCATATTAGAGCTACATCTAATAATAATATCTAGCATTTGTATAATGCTTTAAGGTTTGCAAAATGTTTTACAAATTTTTTCTTCTCACAACAACCCTGGGAGGTAAGTGCTATTATTATCTCCATTTTGTAGATGAGGAAACCGAAATAATCAGCAGTTAAGTGACTTGCCCAAGGTCACATGGGAAGGAAGTAGCTGAGGCTGAATATGAATTTAGATCTTCCTGACTCTAGGTCCCATGGTCTATTCATTGTACCACCTAGCTGCCTCACCTAGCTCCTTGTGGATAGAGACTGGATCTTACTTATCTTCGAATAGCTTTATATGGGGTCTTGCATATAAAAATTAATAAATGAATGCACCAATAAATAAACATTTATTAAGTACCTACTGTGTGCCAGATACTATAATAAGCACTAGAGATACAAAGATTAAAAAAAAAAAAGAACTAATTCCTGCTTTCAGTGGAGAAAAGGATGTTCCTCCTGAAGACCGTGATTCATTTGAGCCTCCTCTCAGGGAAGAGTTGTCATTTGCTGTTTCTGAAGCCCAGAGTTTAGCAGCAGTTTTAACCCTTTGGAAATGTCCAATCAGTTTGTGATTAAAGTGCCATCCAGATTGCACGATCCAGATTGATGCCATCCAGAACGGTGGTGTGTGTGCTTAACCCTAGTTGTGGATGAGAACAGGGTGGTCACAGTCCTTGGCAACAACTGAACCGTGACTTCAAAGCCCTTGGTTCTTTCACTTTTTATCATGAGTCTAAGTTAGGCCCTGGAATGAGCAGTTTTCATAGCCAGCTGAAACCATGAGACTCAAACACAATTCTCTCCTCTCATCTGAGTTTTAGCTTAAGTGGACTGCAGGTCAAGAAACTGCTGGCTGCCTCCTATTCAGCGTGGGCCTGCTTGGGGCAAGTGTGACATTGCATGGGAACAGAGGATTCAGGAATGTTAATCTTCCTTTCTCTATACTTATGTCAACATTCTGGCCTCAATAGTCCACCATTTCCCACCATATCTGAGCTGACTAGAGCAATCTGATTGGTGGGTGTGTTAGGTATTATCTGGTACAGAACAACTGGGACTACACCAGTGAGTGACCCCCTTCCTGTGAACTAATTGTTGAGGGACTTCCCTCCCTTCAAATTTTAGATTATGATGAGATTATCCAAAAGAATCAGTGTTCAGTTTTCCCTGTGGCATAAGAGTTCTTTGGAATGAATGAAGTCTTAGACTATTGTCTCTTCCCAGGTAAGTGCTACTGTTTAGGACTGGGCAGCCTAAACTTCACTCATGGGATTGCTGAGACAAACTACTTTGTTCTGCAAAAAGTGTAGATAAGAGGGGGATGCTGGATAGGGATCTCAAATGACCATTATGGTTATTGTTGGACCTAGACTAAACAGTGGAAAATGATGTCTTGGCCCCTCCCCCTTTCCTTTTAGCACCGCCTTCCCCCCCTCCCTTTGTTTGATGGGTAAATAAAGAAATCTCCAGGAAAGAGACTCTCTCTTCATCTACTGTATTGTGTACTGGGTATGGAAAGAGGTGGGAGAGGCTGCCTGGGCAGTATTCATGCTTTTCCTAGGCAACAGAATTTTTTTTTTTAATGTCATCATCAATGTAATGGTCTAAAGGCAATTATTGAGCTCCTCACTGTCCGTGGTGCTGCAAAAGGCACAGTACTGAACCAGTGAAGCTCAACCTGATATGCAGAAAAACATCTTAGAATTCTTTTTATAATAGGAGATAATTGAAGGCTGAGTGCTACTCATGTTAAACTTTTAAAAGTATTTCCAATTATTTTTCAAACAATCAATATACACATATATCATATATAAAATTGCATATACTGTATTTGATTTATACATTTGTATACAATTGTAAGAAATAGAAAAAAGATATATAATTACACATATAATTATATAGGTGTAGATAGATATATGCATACATATATGTATAGATACATACATACATGTATAGATGCATGCATATATGTGTGTATCTATGAGAGAGACAGCACTACTGTAGTCCTTGTAAAGATCATAAGATTACAGAATTATAGCTGGAAAGGCCCTCAGTGATTCTCTAGTCAGACCCCTTCTTTATAGATGAGGAAGCTGAAACCCAGAAAATGAAGTCCCTTTAGACTGTGTGACTCTCTGAACAGGTCACTTAACTTCTCTGTGGCCCAGTTTCCTTATGGGTTAAGTAGGATCATAATAGCACCTACCTTGAAGGGTTGTTCTATCAAATGAGATAATATATTGAAGTGTTACATAAATACTAGTTATCATCATCATCATCATCATCATCATTACTACCTCTGGTCACATAGATTGTAAGTAGGGAAGTCAGGATTTGAACCCAGGCCCTTTGGTGCTAAATCTGTTGCTCTTTTCACTGTATCTTCATCTCTGGCTATACCAAGAGATTATAATTTAGTTGAGGAATTGAAACTAACACACAAGAAGCCATTGGAGTATGGTAAACAATAATAAATGCTCAAAAGTTGAGGGCATGGCAGCATGGTTCAATAGACAGAATACTAGTTCTGGAGTCAGAGAACCTCATTGTAAATCTGCCTCAGGCCCTTATTACCTGTGTGACTTTGACCTGACCGAGTCTCAGTTTAGTCATCTGTAAAGTGAGGGGGTTGTATTAGTTGGCCTCAGAGGTGAGGTTCTTTCCAGCTCTAATTCTGTCATTCTAAGACTGAACCACACACAGTCAGACTTCAGAGTAAGAAGAAATCTTGAGGAGTCAGCTTTGTGGAAGATGTGGAAACAGCCATGATCACATCAGAAATACCTATAACAAGTACGTGCTGTGATAGCCTTGCCCCATTCAAACACTTATGGGAAGCTTTCTTTATTCCTCCTCCTTTCCTCTCCTCAGTAAGGGAAAACAGTAGCAGGGAGATGTGGCTCCCTCAGGTTGCTGACCCTGGGAACGTTGTGAGAGATTCCAGAGACAGATATTTCTGAGGAAAAATCGACAGGACTTGCTGCAGCTTGGCTGTGGTGGGCAAGAGTCTATCCAGCAGTCTTTTCTAAGGGAACAGAAGACGATTATGTTGGAATTCAGGGGCCTTCTTTGCCAAAAGGAGTGGAAGACCAGAAAGAGTGCTGGACCTGGGGTCAAACCCAGCCTCAAATGCATTCTAGCTATACAATCCCAACTAATTCACTTAACGGCTGTTTGCCTCAAGTTTCCTCATCTGTAAAATGGGGATACTATTTCATAGCACCTGCCTCTCAGAGTTATTGTGAGATTCAAATGTGAGAATAATTGTAGAGTGCTTAACACAGTGCCTGGCATATAATAGGTATTATATAAATGTTAGTTATTGTTATTATTCTCTCCAATCCTACCTCTTCCAGATTTCTTTTGTTACTGGTCCGAACTGCCCACAATAACACAAGATGGTAACTTAAGGCAGGGAAGAAACACATTCAGATCTATCTAGTGAACCAAAGGGCAAAGGGCTGGATCTGATATGGGACTGTTCCACCTTCCCTGGGCCCAGAGGCTGGCAGGGAATGTATTCATGTAGCTTTCCTGCTTTTATTGCAAAGAGTATCTCTGACCCTGCCAGATGCACAAGTTAAGTAAGAGATTTCATTTTTGGTAATCCTTTTCTCTCTTTCCAGAACTCTAGTCCAGTGGCACAATGACATGGGTAAGATAATACTTCTTTTCTCCAGCTTTTGGAGTCATCTCTCCTCTCCTCTCATTGTCTCTCTGGCCTTAATTTTGAAAGCCCCCCAAATGCAACAAGCTGCCTGATGTGGGACAAACTGAGAGACAGGACTTACATATTTTCCCTACCAACACCGGAGTCTGGAAAGATTGTTGCCATTGACCTCCTCTCCCTTTATCCCACATTCAGGCTACAGATCACAAAGAGACATTGTAGTCTCACAGCAGATTATTGAAGACTGATAGGCACCTTGCACAATCCTCACTTTGTGTTTCTTCTGGGGAAGGTAGTTGCTCTCCTCTGCTAGACAATTGGCAGGTGTAATCAATAGCCACATGATCTGTTTGGATTGGTCACTTGGTCCTTTCTGGCCGTCCTGTGGAGCCACCCCACTCCTGCCAGGGTTTCTCTTCAAAGGACAATGACATTGTCACCCTGGACTGGGGGAAGGGTTCCAACATCAGAGCAACAAAGACAACAAGGAGAGAGGCCAGGGGCCTCTTAGTGCTGCTCTGGTCCTTGGCATTGATGAAGTGTAAAAAAACAAGGAGAGTTAAGCAATGCTCTCTCTCTCTCTCTCTCTCTCTCTCT
>NW_020954576.1:74744882-74866502 GCF_900497805.2 Vombatus ursinus | reverse complement strand
TTTCTTTCTTTCTTTCTTTCTTTCTTTCTTTCTTTCTTTCTTTCTTCTTCTGCTTTAATTTAGAGAGGAAGGGAGGTGAGTCCTTTGCAGAAAGAGTTGTCATAGGATCATATATTTAGAGCAAGAAGGACCCTTAGAGGTCACCTACGAGTATGACCCCCAAACTTCACATATGAAGGAACTGAACTCCAGGGAGAATTGCCCAAGGTCACAAGGTGACCTTGGGATTTGAACCCTGATCTTTAACTCTAAACCTAAGATATCTTCTAATTTTGCTGTACTGCCTTATCATTCTAGCTAATACACACAGCACTTTATAGTAATAAAACACTTTGCCTACATTATGTTGTTTAACTCTCACATAGACTTTATGAAGCAAATAGGACGGTGATTTTTGTTCCTGTCTTGCAGATAAGGAAAATGAGGCTCAGAAAGGTCAAATTACTTGCCAAGTCATACTAGTAAGTTGTAGGTTCAACAATCATCATTGAAGAATGGTGTTTCCAAAAGTCTATTAGTGCAGTGTATCCTAAATTTTTTGGTGCCATCAACTCCTCCTTGTTTACTCAAGTGCTATATGGTATAAGCTGATATATCAAACAACTACATACATCCTAGTACATTTTCTCTTCCAACATATGAGCTGGATAGATTCATTCATTGAACTCTTTTCCCATCCCATATGCAGACTCCAGATCTGTTTTTTTTTTTAAACTGTCCAGATTTAAACATCCAAATGAATTAAAATTAAATTTGAGAAGTTTTTTTGAAAATTTCCAGACACCCCCTGGGGATAATTGCAGACACTCCTTTCCTCCTAGGGATCTCAGGAACCTGGGGTTGGGAATCATTGCTCTAGTGACCCTGAGCTGTTAGCCTGATGGTAGTAATAGATCCCATACTCAGTACCATCCTGTTAGGGGCTTTCAGAGCAGTTTGGAATCAGAGGGTGTGATGCCTTTTTTTTTTTGCCTCCATGTTATTCAACAACAGGAATATCATTTAATGCTATTGACTGTCCCCTGGAAACAAAGTACTGAACTAGGTCCCATGGGGAGACACAAAGGTTAAAGTAGATAGGACTGAAATGAATGTAAAAACGGAAGTGGGGGGAACCTTGTTGAAAAATCTTAACACTGATATAATGGAATTATAGTGTATGGGATAGGATGCTGGACTTTTAGTAAGAAATTTTGAGTCAAAAAGACCCACCTGTGACACTTATCAGCCTCAGTGTGATGTTTCCTCATCTGTAAGATGTACCTTCTTCAGAGAAGGTTATGGTAAAGATCAAATGAAACAATGTATATAAGATTCTTTGTGAACTTTAAAGTGTTATATAAATGTTATTATTATTTTCATTAAGTATAACTATATGGAAAGAGTTATTATAAAAGATATTATCATACAATGGAAAGAACATTAGACTTGGGAATCAGGAGTTGTGCAGTCATTTGTATCCGACTCTTCATGACCCCATTTTTTGGGTTTAAGTCTTGGCAAAAATACTGGAGTAGTTTGCCGTTTCCTTCTCCAGTTCATTTTACAGATGAGGCAAACAAGGCTAAGTGACTTGTCCAGGGTCACACAGCTAGTATGTGTCTGAGGCCAGATTTGAACTCAGGAAGATTGAGTCTTCCTGACTCCAGGCTTGGCAGTCTATCCACTGCATCATGTAGCCACTGTGGGTTCAAATCCTGCCTCTAAAATATATTATCTTACTATAAGCAATTCACTTAATCTATGAGCCCCAGTTTAGTCAACTGTAAAATGGAGATGATATTGACATTCTTTACCTAGCGAGGTTGCTATAGGGATATCCTAAATAACTGTAAGTTAATAATATATACATATATATGTTTATACATATGTACTCATATATATACATATGCAAATACATACATGCACACATATATGCCCTTCACCAGCCATCAACAGCCCTTCATCACACACATGTACATATTTATATACACTTATATGCCCACCACACACATATATATGTATAGGTATATATATATATATATATATATATATATATTGATTTCTATCTATCTACTGATGAAAGTGGTGAAAGGGGTGAGGATATAGACCAGCAACCTGTGGCATTTGTATGAAAGATAGCTCATAAGTTGAGTTTAAGGTGTATATCCATGACTTACGTGCAGTAGAGACAGGCATGTGTTGCATGTATAGCTGAAGAAGAAACTACCTAGCTACCATTGAGCATACCAAGAGCTTATAGATCATGGGAACATTTCTTTGGGGCTGCTTTAAATTGTCAAAGCTTGGGAGGGAAATGAGAGTTTCTCCCACTACTCTCCCAGCTGCCTCTCCTTTCTCCTGCCCTATTCTCCCTCTCCCCCCCCTTCCCTTACCAGGGGCTTCTAGGTGACATAGTGTATAGAGTGCTGGTCCTAGAGTCAGGAAGACTTGAGTTCAAATCCAGCCTCAGGCACTTACTTGCTGATCAAGTCACTTAACCCTCATTTGCCTCAGTTTTCTGAACGATAAAATGAGAATAATAGCACCTATCTCACAGAGTTGTGAGGATCAAATGAAGTATTTGTAAAGTGCTTAGAACAGTGTCTAGTATTTAGCGGATACTTAATACATGCTTGTTCCTTTCTCTCCTTCTCTTCCCCTAGCCTTTTTCTCTACATTTCCCTCTTTCTTTGTCTTTCCTCTCTTTCCTCCCCTCCCCTCTAAGTAGAAGACTTCCAAATCTATTTCTCAAGCCTCAAACTCTCCTGAACTTCATCCCTACATTTTCAGTTCCCTGCTCGACATTTCTACCTGGATGCCCCACCATAACCTCAAACATGTCCAAGAGGGAATTTCTCATCTTCCCCCTTAAATCTCCATTTCCACCTGACTTCCCTATTTCTGTATATCCCACTGTCTTCCCTATGACCTTAGAGTCATCTTTGATTCTTCCCTTTCCTTTGACTCCTCTTTCCCATCAATTGCCAAATCCCGACAATTGTAACTCACAATATCTCTCCCTTTCATTCTTTCCTTACTATTTGTAGTAGCACCATCCTAATTCAGGTCCTCTTCATCTCATTCCCAGAGCATTTAGTTTGATAATCAAATTAATTAATGTGAAGATCATGGGACAATATCTATAAAGCAATTAGCACAATACTTGTTACATAGTAGGCACTTAACAAATGTTTGTTCCTTTCCCTTCATCCCCTTATAACTGGGTCTTCCTGCCCACACTCTCTCACTTCTCTAATCCATCTTCACACAGCTGCCAAAATAATTTTCCTAATGCATAGTTCTGATCATGTAGGATCAAATACTACATAAATTTCTCCAACTGATATTTAAAGCCCTTCACATTCTGGTCCCATCCTACCTTTCCAGCATTATTACATATTTCCCCACACATAGCTCAGCCAAAATGACTCATATTTTTCTTCGAACATGGCATCCCATCTCCATATGTTTGTACTGTCTGTCCCTCATACCTGGAATGTACTCCCTTCCCATATCCACCTCTCAGCTATGTCCAAGGCTCAGTTCAAGTGTCACTTACTACATAAAGCCTTTTCTGATTTCTTACTTGCTACTGCAGGCCCCCCCCCCATTATCTTATATCAACTTCATATCTGTTTTGTTTATATGCATATATTATACATATATATGTATGTATTTATAATATATACACATATGCTGTCTCCCCTTACTAGGCTGTTAACACCCTGAGGGCTGGGACAGTTTTACTTTTGTCTTTGTAATCCCAGGGCCAAGCACAGTACCTGGCTTATAATAAAAACTTGATAAATGTCTGTTTATGAATTGATTGACTGATTTTACTCATCAGCTCAACAATCTTAAGTGTCTCCTTATGACCTTAGCCAGGCATTTAGGTACCTCTACATTCTGACCTCTCACCAATCTTTCCAGCCTCATTTCACAACTCCACTCTTTCATGTTTTTCTCTAGTGATTCTAATATGCCTTCTCTATCACAGGAGTATGCGTGCCACTCAACTTGCATTTCAATCAGTATTGGTGCTATTTTCTGATTTCATCCTATAAATTCCTTCTTCTGTGCATGCTTATAGGTAACCCTCCAGACATCCTGTTAATCCCCGTCCCTGGAAAGCTTTCCTTCCTCCTACTGGAATCTTTCTCCTCCCTTAAGGACCAGCTCATGAAGGCTTTCCTTATCTCTCCAGCTGAAAAAGATCTCTCCCATCTCAAGTTTTCCAGGACACTTTGTCTAGATTTCTTCTTTGCTCCTAACACATCTCCTATTATATCATACTTACCAGTGTACATGCTGTGTATCCCATCTATTAGACTGTAAACTCTTTGGGGGCAGAGATTATGCCATGTTTCATCTTTGTATCTCTTATACCATAATACAATAGGAACTAAATGAACATTGAATCAGAACTTTCTCCCTTTTTCAGCAAAAAAATGCAAAAAAGTTCATTTAAAAAAACAGAAAATAGAATTTCTCCTCCAAAATGTTTCCTTTTTTCCCCCTTCATAGTTTCAGTGGCTATACATATATCCATAGGCTTGACTATGCCAATCAGATGGGCATGCGTATGGGTACCTCATTCCTTGGAAATTTCATAATTCTGCTTGGAAAATCACAGGAGCTCACTGGGTGAATCATCTATGAGAGGTGCTAGATGAAAGCTGTCACCGCCCCCACTCCCTTCCCTTGAATATGACCACAAAGTGTTGGCATGACACTTCTGAAAAATAATGGACTCCTGTATTAGAGTGACTTTAATGGAGAGATGTAAGTTAATACGGGCAAGTTTCAAGAGGATTCATGATACATATGAATGGCTGGAAGTTTGGGGAATCAGGACTGTCTTCCTATCACTGTAGCTCTTTTCCAGAGAGCAGGATACCTCAAACCCTAAAAACCTTATCAGATTCTCAATGAAGCCAGATCACTGGACTGAGTTTCACTTCACTGTTGCTCTCCTTCCTCCACTCCAACACCTTAAAAGAGGCAAAGTGTAGATTATCCTCACAGGTCACCAGGCAAATGCTGGTTTTAACTATCTTGAGGATAACAGAGACCTATTCCATGCTCTTTCTTCAATCCTAAATTTTTCTTCTCCATATGACTAGATCTTCAACACCAATGCTATTAAAAGGTAAGGAGATATTGCTTTTTTTAAAATAATATTTCATTTTTCCCCAATTGCATGTAAAAACAATTTTAAATTTTTTTTAAAGTTTTGAGTTCCAAATTCTATCCCTCCCTCCCTCCCTCCCTCCCTGAGATGGTAAGCAATCTGCTATAGGTTATACATGTGCAATCATGTAAAACATTTCCATATTAGTCATTTTGTACAAGAAGATGAGCAAGAAAGAAAGAAAGGAAGGAAGGAAGAAAGAAAGAAAGAAAGAAAAAGAAAGAAGGAAGGAAGGAAGAAAAAAGGAAGGAAAAAAGAAAGGAAGAAAAAAGGAAGGAAAGAAGGAAGGAAGAAAGAAAAATAATAAGCTCTAGTCTGTATTCAGATAATATCACTTAAAGAAATAGTTCTGTCTTGCGCATAGGATTTAACGTCAGTCAGTCAACACACATTTATTAAATACTATGTGTCAGGCACTGTCCTAAGAGCTGGGAATATAAAGAAAGGCAAAAGACAAGTCTTTGCTCTCACAGATTTCACATATCTAGCATATTCATATTCTTGAGTACTCCATTGAATTTTTTGTAGCATTCATTTTAGCTCACATATTAAGAGAAGCTTTATCTACCAAGGTTCCTAGTTCATCTGCAGTTCATGTGGTAGAAGGGAATGAGTCATTCATTCATTAATGCCACAGTCAGTGTTGGAAACTCTTACACGGCTACTTTCCTTACATGGGTAAATAGTCCACCTGCTGCAGGAAGAACAAAGACCTTAATGTCCCTCTTACCAAGGGTGAATCAAGCAGGCCCAGGAGCCCTCAGCAGCTGTTTTCCCCTTAAGGAAGCCTGGTGACTGCAACCTTAGCCAGGCTCAGCTGTCCAGAGATGTATGACATTGTGAAACCTTGGTGGCAATCCATAGAACATGTTTGGCATAACCCATCTCCAGCTCTGAATAAGTATAGGTTAAGTTCATGTTCACTTGAAAGTGGGCTCTCCCAAAGCTCTTTGCAAATAGTGACTCTGCCAGTCACTGAAGATATTGCTATGCCATGTGGCCTGCTCTGGGCTGCCCAAGTGATCTTATTTTGACACGTCCAGAAAGATATGAACATTTCTAGCAAAGCTTTCAGTCTTGCCCATTTCTTTTTTCTTCCCTCCTGACTTCTCTGTCATATTTTCTCCCTTTGACTCTTTCCCTGCTAGTGCTAGCCAGCTGTATATAAATAACAATGAGGCTACCAGTCCCTTTGCTAATTCAACCAAAACCTTTCATCTAAATTGAAAGGAGGGGCTATCATCACCCCTCTGGTTTCTAGTTTTGTCCTCATACACACACACACACACACACACACACACAATGTCGTTCTCTGGAAAATCAAAGGCTTCATAAATACAATACACAAAACCCTGTACTCTGATGGGAAGGAAGAGGAAGAGAAGGAGGAGTGGAACAGCATAAAGAGCATTGGCCAACAAGTCAGAACATCTGGACCTTGGTGACAGCTGTCACCAAGAAAGTCACTTCAATCTCTCCTGACTTAGTTTTTCCATCTGTAAGGTGAGGGGGTCCAGGTATGATAGTATATGTCAATAGTCCCTACTACTGGGGAGGCTGAGGCTGGTGGATTGCTTGAGCTCAGGAGACCTGCGGCTAAGCCAGTTGGCTGTTTATACTAAGTCTGACATCAATATAGTGAGCCCCAAGAAGTGAGGCCAGATTTGAACTGACTCCAAGCCCAGTGCTATAGCCACTATGCTACCTAGTTGTCCCCCACCCCAAAAGAAGTTGGCTCTTATCTAGTCTTCTTCCTCCTCCCTCTGCCTGTCCATTTTACAAATGAGGAAACTGAGAACCAGAGAGATTAGCATAATGTCCCAAAGGCAAGACATATTGAGCTAGGATTGGAACCAATGTCCTCTGACTAAAAATGTAGTGACTTTCCTACCTATATCCTAGTGTTCACTCTAGTTTCTTCTAGTTTAGTGGTCTCAAACTGGTCATAATAGAACCCAGGGAAAAAATTGAGTTGTGTGAAGGGAAGCTAAGAGAGCATAGGATCAATGGATTCCGGGGTACAGTCACATTGAGAGAGGGGGCAGTTCAACCCTCAGAGTCTGGTCTATGAGAGTTGAGGGGGGGAAGTGGGTCCTAGGAGTGATAGAACTCTGACGATGGGACCTCAGCCTTGGTTACACCACATAGAGGATTGGCCATTAAGAGGACTGTGTGATTAGGTGCATGGGAAATGGTTGCTATGGGCAGAAATCACACACACACACACACACACACTCACACACTCACACACACACACACACATAGATGTTGGTGCCCTGAGACATATCCCCAGTCATCTCATCCTAGTTCCAGCTCTGTCTCAAACTCAAACTGTATGTTTGTTTGTTTTTTTCTATCACTAATCTATTTGCATTACTACTATCTAAATTTCTGTTTCCTCTTCACAGAAACATATTAAAGCAATTACATATTCATCAGAAGAACAAAGAGCTGCATAATGTGCCTTGGGAGGTGTGCGTGAGAGGGGAATGCTGAAAATAGCACAGTGCCAAAATGAAGGGTTTGAGATCCCTTCCCAATCCAACTCCCTTGTTTTACAGAAGAGAACAATGAGATGGGAAGGGGCTAACGACTTTTCCAAAGTCTAGCAGTTGATTACTGTCAAAATAGTGACTAAAACCTAGGTCTCTTAACTCTTAGACTGATGATCTTTCCATTTCTTTATCTATGAGATCTTGGGCTCATAGGGATTAAAGCTAAAAGGGACATTAGAGATCATCTAACCCAAAATCTTAACTTCATAGATGTCAAAACTGAGGCTAAGAAAGGGAAAATAACTTGCTCAATGTCACACATTGGATTAGCAGTCATGTTGGAAACAAAGATTTGTATGAGGCAATGTGGGATTTATAGCAAGGGGGCCCTGAGTTCAAATACTGGTTCTATCACTTGCTACCTCTGTGACTTTTGGGCAGTTAGGTGGCCCACTGGATAGAGCACTGGATTTGGAGTCAGGAAGACCTGAGTTCAAATCTAGCCTATGTCACTTACTAGCTGTGGGATGTTGGGCAAGGTATTAAATTTGTTTGTCTCACTTTCTTCATCTGCACAATGGAGATAATAACAGCAACTATCTCCCAGGGTTGTTGTGAAGATAAGATAATATTTGTAAAGGGCTTTGCAAACTTCAAAGCATTCTATTTGTTGTTGTTCAGTCATTTCAGTTGTGTCCAACTCTTCATGACCCCATTTTGTGATTTTCTTGGCAAAGATGCTGGAATGGTTTGCTATTTCCTTCTCCAGCTCATTTTCCAGAGAAGCAAACTGAAGCAAACAGGGTTAAGTGACTTGCCCAGGGTCACAGTGCTAGTATCTGAGGACAGATTTGAACTCAGGAAGATGAGTCTTCCTGATGTGAAGCCCAGTGCTCTATCTACTATGCCACCTAGTTGCCCCTTTAAAGCACTCTATATATGCTAGTCATGATTATGACTATGATTATTGTCACAATCTCTTTAGGTCTCAGTTATCTCAACTATAAAATGAGAAGGTTGGACTATATCTTCTTTTTTTAAAAAAAATTATTCATTTTATTCTGAACTTAAGAAATAAAACAAGTATCTATATCTTCTAGGGTTCTTCCCATCCGTAAATTTATGAGCTTTTGATACCAGCACATTGCTCTGCCCACTTATTTATCTATGTTCATAGATAGGAGCAGTGTTGTAGCAGAGTTGGCTTATATCAGCTTACAAGGGTAAGTGTTAAACTTTCAGGGTAAGTGTTTGCATTAGAAATTGGCAAATGCAACCGATCAGGGCTTGATTTATTATTTTGCTTAAGGTCTCGACTTAAGAAAGTCGTGGAGGAAATGTTAATAATGTAAATTAAATTAAAAAGTATGTCATGCATACATTTTCCCCAGAGAGTTAGTTGTTAAGCATTTACTAACACATTCCTGGATAGAGGTAGCATTGGAAGGGGCCTCAGAGGTCCATTTTACAGATAAGAAAACTGAAGTCAATGAAGGTAAGTGATAAGTCCATAGTCATATAGGTACTAAAGTTAGATTTGAACTTAAAACTTCTAACTACAGAGTTAATCTTTCCACCACAAGAGCAGCAGTTCAGTATTCCTTGCTTAACTGATATTGAGATGAATACTTGACCCAAAGTTATTTTAAAACAGACCTTCCCCTACTCAACAGGCTACATGGAAATTCTGAACTGACAAGCAAAAAATTTTAGAAAGTTCCCTTTGCCCTTTGTTAAGTGCCAAGTGAAGGAAAATTTAACTGGGAACAGGCCTTTTTTTTTTTATCCTTGTAAAGCCAAGGATACATGGGAGCATTTTGAACACTGACAACTATGTATTCTCAAAACATGTGATGAAGAACTCAAACACTTACTAAGAGAAGAAGATTATGGTGATGATCCATGGTTTTCTGGCCTCCATCCCTCCCTCTCCCCACGCTGCCCCCTTCCTCTCTGCTGGGCAGTTGACTCCTGTCCTCTGGCTTAAGCTACTGTTCCAGGATCAACAAACATGTTGACTTACTGTAAGTCCTCTTGGCTACCAGTTTTCCTATTCCCGCCCAATGCAGAGCTATTACATGGAATTAAAATGTGGCTGAGCACCCAATGAAGCTATAACAGTTAGAACCCAGTTAACACGACAAGGCTTATGGAATTTCCATGAGCAAAACTGTATAGTCCTTTCAATGTGGCTTCTTGAGGCCTGTTTTCAGGATTTGAACTAGCCTCATGAATAAGAAATAATAAATAGTAGCCCACAAACATCCTACCCTCTCTTCAGAATGTTTTTAATTGAGTAATCTTAGCACTCTTCACTCTGACTCTTTATGTAAAAAACAACAAAAAAAATTTTCCGTGAGTGAGGAGTGCTTTGTAAAATGATTTAAAACTAATCCAAGTCAAGGTTCTGCTAGTCTTGTTGAAAACATCAGGGCTTAAATTGGGCAAGGCCAAGGATCCAGTACCCTTTTTTCCTTCTTTCTTTCCTTCCTTCCCTTCCTTCCTTCCTTCCTTCTTTCCTTTCTTCCTTTCTTCCTTCCTTCCTTCCTTCCTTCCTTCCTTCCTTTCTTTCTTTCTTTCTTTCTTTCTTTCTTTCTTTCTTTCTTTCTTTCTTTCTGTTGGAGACAGCCAAAGACTTCTTTGACTGATGGTAGCCAAAAGGATCTGCTAGGCTAATAGTCTCAAAGATGTAGAGCTAGAAGGGAGCTTAGAAGTTATCTAATCTAATACCCCCTAATTTTTCAAATGAGGAAAATGAATGAGTTAAGGTGACATGTGCAAAGTCACACAGGTAATAAGGGGCAGAGATGATATTTGAACCCAAGTTTTCTGATCCAAAACTAGAGCTCTTTCCTTTGACTTTAGGTTTAATTTAGGGACATTGTGATATAGTGATTAGAGTACTGGATTTGGAATCACAAAGTCTATGCAGGGTTAGAGTTCCATTTCATATAGTTACTAGCTAGCTGTATGACCCTATGCAAATCATTAAGCCACTTTGGGCCTCAGTTTTCTCATCTATAAAATGAGGAGATTACATTCAATGATCTTTAGGGTCACTTGTAGATCTAAATCTATAATTCTACAAACATTAGACCTAAGTAATTGATTGGGTGAGCACAAATAAATGGGTATATCACACACATATATACATATATATATGATATATATCATGACTAAAATTATATGTAAGCTAATGTCTGGAAAAAACCCGTCATATTATTCTTCTTTTAAAAATTCTATTTACAAGACTAATTATTTGCAGAATACAAAATTCTACATTATTTAGGGAATACCATAGTATCAGAAGAATTGAAGTCTTAAGTCATCCAGAGGCCAATAGAGAGATGCATGGTAAACATATGTAGGTACACTACCAATGAAGAAGTAGATAGCATATCTACTGAAAAGCAGATATGATCACAGAGATGTATGACCAGAAAAGAAGGTAAGCTAGTCATGTAGTAAGAATAAGGAATAATTAATGGAGAGGTAACATGATCCGCTGCTATCCATATAATATCAAGAAGTTCAGAGGAAAGCACCCAGAATGTTGAGTGGATCCCTATGGAGGATTTATGGGAGTGAATCAATAAGAGTGGTACAGAATATGATACAATCTGGATCATTGGATGGGTCATATAGCAATAAAATCACTGATCCATTGAAGTAGTGAAGAAAATACTTAAGTGAAGGCTTCTGTCTTGAGTAGGGCTTTTAGCATGAGTCAATTTATCTGCTAAACCTGACCTCTTGCTGAGAAATATATGTTTTCAGGAGTAAAGAAGTTATAATATCCATCCATATATGAAGCTTATATAAACACACAAAGACAGGAGAGATTTAAACTCCAGAAGTCTCCCAGATGAAATGGAAGCTCTGGGCTTAGGCACCCTTAACATTGTAGGTGAGCAAAAGACTCCCATCATGGACCACACTCAAAGGGATGGGGTAAATGGCAGGTGTTATAGCTGGGATTCCCATTGACCTCTGGTATTTTCTGCTAGATGGTTCCTCCTTTTTTAGTTACATCTCTTTCTTCCCCATAAGTGAGGGTAGCACTCACTGATCTGGGGGCTTTTGAGTGTTTCCCTTCTGCTTCCAATGGGTCACCCCATTGAGATAAAGTTGAGCCAGTACTGAGGGGCATGCATGTGTGCACAGGCTCTGGGTGTTGGAGGATGGCTATTGAATGGCTGGCGCTCATGGCTGGCCAGCAATAGAGAGTTGTGGGCTGCCAAATTTCAGCTGAGCAGTCAAAGCTTGAGTCAGCCTTGGCTCTAGGTAGGCCAGAGAGGGCCTTCCACTTTGGAAAGACCCGAGGAGAGCTGTTAGTAGTGCTTGGCCAGGCTTTGTCCAGGCTACAAAGCCATGCAATCTCCACTTTGCTCTGTTTTGCTGAATGCTTCATAGACAGAGGAAGTTGAAGCTAAGATTATAACTTCTCAGACTTTCAGACTATCCTAGGGGTTGACTAAGGGGGAGAGCTGCTGCAGACCAGCTCTCCTATGGAATGGGAAGAATATAGCCATAGGAAATGATATACTTCCTCTGTATGAAAAGTACATGTGAAATCACTGACATCTTGTGCATTGTAAGTGGTTTTGCAGATCACATAGGAAAGGATGCTGCTTAAAACTGAATTTGTTTGAAAAGTGTCACTAAGACTATTCATTAGATATGGTGATGGTTCTTCCTGTAAGTGTCACATTCTCAGTTACCATTCACCCAGAAAAGGAAATCAAACAGTTTTACTCTCCATGGATCACAGTTTTAAAGCTAGGATCAAGCCCAAACTCCTTGTTTTATAGATAAGAAAATGGAGGCCAAGGCCAATAAAGTGATTTGTCCAGGGTCACAGAACTGGTGAGGGTCTCGGGTAAGATTTGAACCCTGGTCTCCCTGACTGGATGGAATGCTCTATCTGCTATACCACACTGCCTCTCTCTTGAAAAGAGTACCATTTGTAAGCATTTCATCCTTATGGAAATAGAGGCCTAACTCTCTTTACATAGTGGTTATGTTCTCTGAGAAGTTGTGAGTACAATTTGAAATTGCAGTAGAAGCACATTCATTTGGAGTTAAGAATTCTGAATCTGTGATCATTTGGATAGGTTTTGCCTGAGGTTTACTTTTGCTTACTTAGCAGGCCTGTTCTTTAGAGAAAGCACCAAATGCGAGTAAAAAGACTGATTGGGTAAGAAGTAAGAGAACAGACATTTCCAAGAACTTTAAAAGAAACCAGTGAGACAGAATATCGTTGCATTCTTTACAATCATTTTGTTCAATATTTTGAACAAATCCCCTGAGGACCTCTACTAGACAGCCTTTTAAAACTTTAGCTTGAGTTATCATCTCACTCATTTTACAGATGAAGAAATTTGGCCCAGGGAGGTTAAGTGATATAGTGATTAGACCAATGTCACACAGGTAGTAAGTGTTAGATTCGTACCCAGGTCATCTGACTCCAGAAAGAATGCTAAGTCCTGGAGTTAAGAAGACCAGGGTTTGAATCCTGCCTCAGACACTTACTAGCTGTGTGACCCTGGTCAAGTCACTTAACATTTCTTAGCCTCAGTTTCCTTAAGTATAAAGTGAGAATAATAATATCTTCTTCCTAGAACTGTGAGAGTCAAGTGAGATAATATATGTAAAGCATTTTGTACACCTTAAAATGCCATATAAATATTAGTTCTTCTTCTTCTCTCCTTCCTCCCTCCTTCCTTCCTTCCTCCTTCCCTTCTTCCTTTCCTCCTTCCCTTCTTCCTTCCTTCTTTCCTTCCTTCCTTTCCCCCTCCCTGGGAACATATAACAAATATAATGAGTCAAACTGGTCATACCCTCAGATCTATACTCTTTGATCTGATCATATTATCATTCCTATTACTAGGATTATAGCCTAAAGAAATAACAAAAAGGGAAAAAAGTAACTAACAAACAAAACAAAAATAATAATACCTAGAAATAACCTATGTGCAGACCCCCTTGATATGGACCTCTGAAATTTATACCTAGGTTTAAAGTATTCTTTGGGTTAGGATTTTTTCAAATCCTCTGGCTCAAATAACAATACAGGGTATCCTTTCATAGTCTGAACCAAAAACCAAATTGGCATATGAAATAATCAGTAAAAGGCATTCAATAGAACTGATTATGCAGATAGTTAGGGATAGGAACTGGATCTGTGACTGAATTGATACAGAGAATACTTGGATGAAATTGAAACTCCCTTTACCAATGGAGGCCAGCACATTTTGTGCATCTTACAGTCTTAAAGAGTTGCCTGAAGCACTGAGATTAAGTGGCTTTCTAAGGATCACACAACACAGTATATAAAATGTCAGAGATAAGATGTGAAAGGTCTTCTCATCTCTGAGGCTGGCTTTCTTTCCACTATACCTGCTGCTTCTCTATCCAAGTAATTATCCAAATAATTAATCCAAATGCTCAAGTAATTAACATGGACAAATCCCTTCCATACATACAAAGGCATAATCTTCCACAAAATCTCGGGCCACTGGTGAAGTGTAGGGACGTTTATAGCAAAGTTTCATCCTGGTGTAATACCTCTGCCTCTGAAGCTTTCATGTACTGCTTCCTTGCAGGATAGCTACCATCAACTGGACTGGGGCTGATTCTCCACTGAGATATTTCTCTACTGAATTGCAGCTCTTAGGTGACTTCCCTGTAGAAAGTATTTACAGATCTTTTCTCAGGCAGCCCATAACCCAGGGCATTTTTAGTTATTTTGCAAGTCAGGCCCTTGAGCTTCACCCAGCCAGTCCAGTAAGTCCCTCAGGTGGAGTCTTTCATTTTGACTCTGTAACTCTTCCTACCGCAGGAACTCCCCTAGGCTCATATTTCATTTGAGTTAATATAAGTAAATTCCTTTATAAACCTTATCATGTCTTTGATTGCTGGCACTAATTTCATAGAGATAACCCTGAAACTTTATTTAGCAATACAGAAGGCATAGGGCAGAATTGGCATCCTTTGTACTGCATTCCTGAAGGTATATTAAAAAATGCCACCTTCTTCCACGTATTTCAAACAATTACTAAATAAGTTAGGACATATTAAAGTAATGGGATATTGAGTTACCCTAAGACAACAATTATTAAAAAAATACAAGGAAATATGGAAAGATATATGAAATGATACAAAGTGAGATAGCGCAATGAGGACAGCATATATATTAGAATAAAATAAAAAAGAAATCAATAAATAAAATAAATAAATAGATGGATAAATAAATAGAAAGCAAAGTCAAAGGTAATGGCATTTCAGATGAATTTGGAAGAGGACCCAGAATAAATATATATTTTTGTTTGTCATTTATTAGTTTGTAAAAATATAAGGTATAATATTATATATTTTTATTCACTCTGATTAAGATGGAAATAATTCAAATTTGGGTGTTTTGGGGGAAGATCTGCCTCATGTTTGGTTCAAACGATGATTAATTGGTATTTGTTATAACTTTTGACTTTATCGTAAAAATAATCAAATTTTGGGAAATTGTCATGATGTTAACAGGGGAGGGAAAGCTAATGGATTAAATCAGGATCCAAAAAGATCTCAACAGGCTAAAATAGAGAACAGAAGCTAACAAGATGAAATTTCACAGTAATGAACTTGGTTACAAACAATCAGTGACAAAGGAGAGAACAGGCAAGATGTGGCTAGAATGCAGTTCATGAGAAATGCACTAAAAGATTTCGGTAGACTGTAAGCTCAATATCAACCGGATGTGGCGCAGCAGTCAAAAAAGATAATGTGATTGTTGGCTGTTTTAATAAGGGTGTTGTCCAGAGTGAGAGAGGTGATGGTGATTGATTAGACTGCATTTGGAACATTCTACCCATTTCTCAGCATTGCATTTTTGGAAGGAAGTTATTATTATTATATTATTATTATTATTATTATTATTATTATTATTATTATTATTATTATTAGAGTTTGTTCAAGGGTTAGGGGACTTGAAACCACATTATAAAAAAGATTTATCAAAGGAACTTTGGATGTTTAGCCTGGAGAAGAGATGACTTAGAGCGGTAGAAACATGTTAGTCACTCAACTATCTGGAGGATGTTTTATCATATCATATACAGGACAGATTAAATTAATTCTGGTTGGCCCAGTAGTGTACAACTAGAACTAACTGATGGAAACTACAAGGAGGCAGATTTCAACTCAATATAAGGAAAAACTTCCCAAGGTCTAGAACTACCAAAGGTTACACAGGCTGCTTTGAATTATAGGTGATTGCCTATCACTGAAAATATTTCTATGGATCTTGTACATAGAATCTTCACGTTATGTAGCAGTTGGGTCATAGTAGACAATGACCTTGGAGGTCCCTTCTGATTCTGAGGTTCTAAGATTCACATTCCTACTCTTCAAGTGTGCTTTTTTATGTAAAAGATGTCTATTTGAAATCTGTATCAGTTGTTTTAGAAGGCACCCTTTGGTAAAGCCTTTCGAGAATAGAATGGCAAATAATTTTACTCTTATTTATCTGCTTTACAAAATTGGAGTTTGACTTATGGTGAGTTTTGTTAGAGCTGGGCATGCCCATTTTTGAAAGGGGTGCACCTTGAAATGGATTTCAATGTAAGGTGACTGGTAATTCAATGGGGATGGCAGGTAGCAAAAAGCAAGATGTGGGAGATGAAAATGATGATATGTTTCTTGGAAGAGAGTGGAGTCAATGCTGAACTGAACTTTGTTCTAAGGTCTCTGTTTCTTCCTCTTAGATCAGTGGCTCCTAAACTATACAATGGTGAGGACTGGTAAAATACACAAATTTGTTCTTGAGGCCAATTGTGCTCTCTGCAGCCTTGCTATGGTGGCTCAGCTAAGCAGCTAGGTGGTGCAGTGGATAGACTCAGGTAGCTGACCATAGAACCAAGAAGACTTGACTTTGAATCCCAGGTCAGATATCTGCTAGCTATATAACCCTTAAGCAAATCAGTTAATCTCATGCTCTTTGGTTTCCTCATCTATAAAATAGGGGTGATCATAATGGCACTGACCTCAGGATTTTTAAGTAGATCAAATGAGACAATACACGTAAAAGGCTTTAAAAAGGTACATTAATGCTGGCTATTATTATCAAGTAGTAGAGTCAGTATTTAATCCTAGGTCTCATGCCCCCAAATCCAATGTTTTTTTTTCAATTATACCTCACTCCTCTGCTGCTCAGCAGCTGGGCAACACTGCCTTAGAAAGGGTGGTGTTGATGGTGACATGGGACTCAGGAGAGGGTATAGACTGTCAGCCTCTATAGAAACTGACCTTTACTCAGGGCTTTCAGAGGGTGACTCCCTGGGAGACCGAGTTGAACTCTTGCTATGCACACAGGACAGTGATGTCCCGTCTGCTATGGGACTATTTATTAACATGGTGATGCTTTACTCCTTTTAAGGCTAGAAGTTCTGCCTGACAGATGTATTCTAAGGCTGTATCCTGTATGAAGGTAATGAATCTCAAGCTAGATGAGGAACAGATACAGAGTCCTTCATGTATTTCATGGGAACCTCTTTGATTTCAGTCCAGGTCCTTTTGCCTGTTTGTCAGTCAGTCAGTCAGTCAGTCAGTCAGTCGATAAACATTTATTTTAAACACCTACTGGCTGTCAGGCGCTATGCTAAGCACTGAGGATACAAAAAGAGGCAAAAGACTGTCCCTGTCCTCAAGGAGCTCACTATCTAATGAGGGAGACAACACACAAACACATATATACAGTATAAATAGGAAGTAAATGAGAAAGGAAAAGCATGGGAATTAGGAGGGATTGTGAGAAGATGGGATTTTAGTTGGGACTTGAAGGAAGCCAGGAAAGGCAAGAGGCAGAGATGAGGAGGAAGAGAATTCCAGGCATGGGGGACAGCCAGAGAAAATGCCCCAACTGGAGAGGTGGAGTGTCTTGTTTGTGAAAAGGCCAGGAAGCCAGTGTCACTGGATTGAAAAGTGTGTGGCAGGGAGTAAGATGTAAGAAGACTGGGAAGGCAGAAGGGGGCTAAGTTATGAAAGATTTATCCTGGTTTCAGAAGCCAAGTCCAAAGCATATTGCCCATGAAAGCAAGGCAGAGACAAAGGTGAATGTGAACAAAGAATGATGGGAAATTCCTGTTTGATCCCTCCATCCCCAGCCTGGCAGCAGAAGTCCTTGGCTTCCTCCAAACAGCTGCATGGAGCCAGTGACCAAACCCTTCTGGAGTCTTTGCTGAGTCACTGCATGTCGTCAGAGTCCTGCATAGCTGCTGCTGTTGGGAGGGGCTGCTGGAGAGCAGAAGCTGCAGCCTCTGTATTCTATATTTTCTCTGCCTACTGCATACATAGCTTACTACTAGTATCAGTTGCGATTGAGAAATTACAGGATGTCAGAATACTACCATGAATTCAGTAATTCTTTTGAATGAGTGTTGGAGTTCTTTTGTTGTTGCTAAATAAAGATAAAAATAACAATGTTTGGTGTGTGTATAGGTTCTTAGAGCCCTTACAACAATGCTACAATCTCCCAGGTCTGGCAATAGGTTGGGTACCACAACATGAGATAATTGGTGAAATTGTAAAATTATTTCATTGAAAATCAAAGGGCAGTAACTGCAGAATTGGGATATTTGTGCAATTTAACAAAACATCTTTAATAAGCATCTACTGTGTGCTAATCATTATGTTTGATGTTGATGGAAATACGGACTTCAGATAAATTATACTTCTCCCCTCATTAGGGAGAACATGGCACATATTTAAATAACCATAGGCAAGATAGTACGTGATGAATGCAGGACAGAGGTGCAAACAAGGGGCTAGGTGAGATCTAAAGAAATAATTATCATTAACTCCTGGGTTGGGGTTTAAGCAAGGAGAGCTTTATGGAGTATAACATTTAGGCTGAACTTTAAAGGGTAGGGGAAAACTTATTAGGCAGAGAGACTGAGAGGAGAAGGTAGTGAATTGGTATCAGAGGACCTGGTTTCAGATCCTAGTTTTGATGCTTACTAACTTTGACCTTGGACAAGTCACCTAACCCCTTTGGGCCTCATTTCCCTCATCTGTAAAATGAGAGAATTGGACTAGAGAACCTCTAAGATTTCTTTCAACTCTAATTCTATCATCCTATAGATAATAATATTTGTATTGCCTGACTTACAAAGCTCTTGTGAAAGAAGCAACTTTGTAAATTCGTTCATTCAACAAACATTTGTTAAATACCTACTATACACAGAGCACTCTCTTTATAGTGATCCATAAGTGTAAGTGTGACCCTGCTTCTGCCCAAGGCTAGGGATGGTTTTTCTGAGGGTCAACCCTGTGACTTTTGAAAAAGTGAAAGGAAGCATGACTCCTGATTGACTGAGAGAATTCTGAGCACAATGCTGCATATCTGTATGAGGGAGATTGTTGCAGGACACTTAGGGGGACGACTTTGAGCGAGATGAGTTGAGAGGAGGTGAGGGACAGACTTCTGAACAGCAGACTGGTGTCCTGGAACTATGGGCATCATGTCCCTTGTCTTTCTGTGTCTGTAGCCCTAGAGACCACTGAGAGAGTGAACTGCCCCACACCCCTCGGTGAGATCATTCTCTCTCTCTCTGTCTTTCTCTCTGTCTTTCTCTCTGTCTTTCTCTCTGTCTCTCTCTCTGTCTCTGTCTATCTCTTCTCTCTCTCTCTCTCTTTCTCTCTGTCTCTCTCTCTTCTCTCTCTCTGATTTAGCTGAGATCTTCTCTTTCTCCTAGATGAAGAGCTCATTTACTCTTGTGCATTCTTTGCTATATTTTAATCTGTAGAACTCAGATTTCTGTTTACTGTTTTGCTTGGATAAATGGGTTTACTGGCTACTTGCTATTCATGATAATCTTTTGTGTAATCAGTGTTTGGTGGGAAGGAGCTAAGTTGGTATATATAAGCTAAGGACTACTTTCTCCCCTAGAGAATGATCAGGGAAGTGGCTGAAGTCATAACTTTACAGATATTTGAGGGATAGTGATATACTTACTGGAGATTGGAAGAGAGATTACCTGGGCCCAATGGTCCTGGACTCTAACGATCCCTCCCCCTACAAGCTGGGCTGCTGGCAGTGTCTGTATGGCTCTCCTTTTATTCTCTGCAAAGATGGACCAGATCCCAGATAATAATCTATCCATGTCACCCATGAGTCATGTTTTTTAGACAATTCATACATATAGCTCACATGTCTTACATGTATAGTAGCCTTAAGTCACCTAAATTTAGTCCTTGTAAAGACAAGGATGTAGGTAATATTGTATTGACCATATTGGTTTTTCCCTATAGGGTAGAAATTGTTCCAAAGTCTGAGTTAGGAGGGAAGGGGAAAGCTTAAGGAAACTACTGAAGATCTGGCTATAAGAAAGACACACAACAAATGGAGACCTGGAAATTGGGCAGCTGCACCTTAAACAGGATGAAATTCAACAGGATTCAATTAGGTTGTGGGGGCTGTTGACTATATGGCATGATTTCAGGAGCACTTTAACCCTTTCCTGCTCCCAAATATTTTCATGGACCTTGAGATTTTTACCATTAGCAACACTTCTAAAGGACCTTCCTAGAGACATGTTCCTTTCTTTTTCCTGTTTGAAAGTACTATATTATTAGGGAAATATATTACACTATGGTAACTTTACATTGTGGACTTGAGGGAGGATTTGAGGGAGGCCAAGATAGTTTAGATTTCAAGAAAAGGAAATTTACATTTAATAAGGTTTCACAAAATAAAATTTCCTTAGTCAGACCATATGTCCCAACTTTTGACTCAAAATGTGGTGGAACACTAATGCTCTTTAACACATTAGTGAGCTAATAATTGTAAATTAGTTGATCTGATTAACTCATTAGCACACATTGTCACCCAACAGAATTGATGAGATGAAATTAATGGTTTTTTCTGCCTTCATCTTCCAGGTTTTGATGCATACCTAGGAAGCCACACTGCAAAGTAATTTTAATTTTTAATTTTATTTATTTATTGCCACTAGAGAAAGAAAAGACTGGGCAAATGTACTTTTTTCTTGGCTAAATTGTAAACATGAAGCTAAAGATGCTAGAGAGGGATCAATGGATAAGTAGAAGCTACCTATGAGGCCTTCTGATGTTAATCTTTCTTCAAACTCCAAAGCATCTGAATAAGCACTGTATGCATACCTCATATAGGTTTTGGTTTAAAGAACAGGATTTTGATGGCTGGTTTTTACATGAGCTTTATGGGAACTAGGGTCAAAGTAAGAAATAATTGATAATAGTTGACTATTAATGATAGAAGTATAGGATTGCATCTAGTTTTAAAAGTACCTTTCTAATTATGCATAATTTCTCTACATAAGAATTTAATGAGAGGCAATGTGGCATGGTATATAGACAGTTCCTTAGAACCAGGAAGATATGGGTTACAGTCCTGCTTCTGACATATCCTAGGTGGGTGATCATAGGCAACTCACTTAACCTTCCAGTATCCCAGAAAAATGACTCTAAGTTACAAAGGACTTGTTGATCTCCATTGGTAGAGAAAGTTCCACACTGAGAGTTTCTCCATCTAGAAAATCTGAATTGTTTACTCCACCAAAAATAAAAAAAAAAGAATTAGATATTTTGTGCTTAGCCTGTTTAATTAAGGCTTCCATTTTGCAAGATGGAAAAATTTCAGTGAGAGGAAAAACATGTTGCACTTCCTATCTCTTAGCTGTGCATATCTCTCAGAAGCTTATCCATTTGAACCATAAGTGAATAGCAAAGAGAGCAAAATAGTACCTTACATTTGTGCAATGCTCTACAGTTTTAAAAAACAACAACTATTTTCACAAACTTATATAATTTACTATGGCTTCTTAGTCCCCCTGATCAACTGAAGACATTGTCCACATTGTTCAGTTCTTTACTCATTCTTTCAATCATCTATTCAACTCCTACTATGTACCTACTAATGTGTAAAGCACTATGGTAGATACTGGGGGAGGAGGGGAGATAATAATAACTATGATATGGTCCCTACTTTTCAGGAGATTACAACCCAGTAGAGAAATACACACCTTACCTAAATGTTTTCCTTATAAGTTTAAACATGTGCTATGAATGCAAAAAGTCACCAAAAACATAGTTAATCTGTCAACAAACATTTATTAAATGTTACTACTCATCAGGCACTGTGGGGACACAAAGAAAGGCATAAACATGGTCCCTATTCTCAAGGAACTACGTTCCAATGGGGTAAGCAACATATTAATAACTAAGTACATGAAAATATATGTAATATATCTTTATGTAATATATGTAATAACATAGTGCAATGGAAGGTGATATTAGAGAAAAGGGACTGTAGAAGGGACTACGGGACCAGGAAATACTTCTAGTAGAAGATGGGTGAAGAACAGCAAGAAGATCATTGTTACAGATCTTAGAGTTTACGGAGGAAGTAAATTGTCAGAAGAATGGAAACGTAGGAAGCAACCAGGTTCTGAAGGTTTCAAATTTCAAAGGATTTTATATTTGATCCTGGAGATAATAGGGAGACATTGAAGGGCTGATATGGTCAGACCATGTTCAGAAAACTCACTTTCGCAACTGAGTGAAAAACGGACTGGAAGAGGAGAGACTTGAAGAAGGTTTAGATTAAGTTCTAAATGGGACGAAAAAGTAGGGAAAGGCTGTCTAAAAATAGAATCAATGAATCAAAAAGTTCAAAGATCATCTAACTCAACTCTTCCATGAAAAGGAATACCCTTTATGATACTGCTAATGTTAACCATTAAGCCTCTACTCGAAGACTCCCAATCCTGAGGGGAGCCCTATTGCCTCCCAAGGCAGATCATTCGATTTTTGGACAGCTCAAATTATTAAGAAGTTTTTCCTTATATTGTGCCTAAACTTGTGTCTCTAGAATCTCTAAATCAGGAAGTTGTTAATTTTTTTTGTGTTTTATAGACCCCTTTGGAAGTCTGTTGAAACCTATGGGACCCCTTCTCAAAATAATAGTTTTAAGTAGTTGAAAGAAATGCTAAATTTTGATTGGAAGTAGTGAAAATAACGATGTAGTTTTTTTCTCTCTCCAAGTTCTCCCTGAAACTTATTCTTGGGTCCCAGGTTAAGAACTCGTATTCCGTCTGTTTCCTAGTTCTCCCCTCAAGTGTAAACAAACAAATAAAGTCTAACTACTCTTCTATTTAATAATTCTTTAGCTTCCTGAACAAAGAAGTCATCTCTTTTCCATAGTAAGTATCGTCAGTTCCTTCAACCAATCCTTGAAGGTTCTCCAGTTCTCTCACCATCCTGATTACTCTCCTATGGGTACTTTCTAATATATCAATGCCCTTCCTAAAATATGGAACCCAGAATTCAATACATAATTCCTCATGTGACCTTACTGGGCCAAAGTGGAATTTTTACCTCTTTAGCTTGTTTCTTTCTTTCTTTTTTCTTTAATGTATCTTAAGATCACATTAGCTATTTTTTTTTCTAGCTACCATATTCTATTGACTCTTTCTGCGCTTGTGGTCCAAAAAAGTCCCTAAATATTTTTCATACGGATTGTTATGTGGCTATGTTTTCTCCACCTTGTACTTGAACAGTTGATTTTAAGAATTTACATTGATCCATATTAAATCTCATTAGATTTGATTCAATATTATAGCTTTTTGAGATCCTTGGGGATCTGATTGTCATCTAACATGTTAAGTATCCCTTCCAAATCTGAATTAATATGATAAGCATACATTCAGGATATCATTAGAGACTTACTTTTTAAAGTTAATTTTATTTTTTAAAATTAACAAGCATTTTATTTTCTCTCCCTCCTACACTTTTCCTCAAAAGAAAACCCTTGTAATAAATATGCAGTAAAGTAAAACAAATTCTCACATTGGCCATATCCAAAAATGTGTTTCATTCTGCATATTTAGTCCATCAATTCTCTGTCAGAATGTGGGTATTATTCTTTATTGTCAGTGCTCTGACTCGAGCCACTTTCTCGAAGGTACTGGAGAAATCCAAGCATACTATGCCTATGGCACTTCCCTGATTTACCAGTCTGGGAACCCTCTCAAAAAAAGAAACGTAGTCTATTTGTTTTTGATGGGCTAACATTGGCTCTGACAATAATTCCCTTTTTAAATGACCGCAAACCATCCCTTTAATAATAAATACATTCAAGAATTTTGTCGGGAATTGATATCCAATTCATCTAACACTATTTTGAAGACTCCAACCTCTTCTCTTTTTGGAAAATTGAGTCATCTGTCAATTTCCAGTCTTGTGAAACCTAGTCCATTCTTTGCGATATTTTCAAAGATCACTGACAGTTCTCAGTAATCAAATAGGCCAGGTGTGTGTGTGTGTGTGTGTGTGTGTGTTAGTACCTTGGGATTATAGTTCATCACAGTTGTGATTTAATCTTATTGAAAGTACTTAGACATTCTTTTACCATCTCTGCTTACCATTTATCTGCTGCATGTTCTTAACCATTTCAACCCTGCTTTATCCGCCCCCCTCCCCACCCCATTCTTCCCAGTTTGAAAAAATATTCTCTTTGGTAGAGAAAACAGAAGGAGAAAAAAAAAAGAGTTATTTCAATTCCTTCAAAGCTGAGTTCAAGTGTCACCTCCTACAGGTAGCTATTCCCAATCTCTAACAGTTGCTGGTATTCTCCTCCTGGAAATTAGTTTTTACATATATAATGCCTTTTAAAAATACTTATCTCACAGAGACTTTGTTTTTAAGTTATTTATTTATTTTTAACATTCTTTTCTTTTTAAATTTAGAGTTCCTAATTCTCTCCCTCCCACTCTTCTCACAACCACTGAAAAGGCAAACAATGTGATATCAATTATATATGTGAAATCACATAAAACATATTTCCATATTAACCATATCACAAAAAACCAAAAAATGCATAGAAAGCAAGAAAATTATACTTCATTTTGCATTCTCTTTGGAGGTGTATAACATTTCTTTTTTATCATGAATCCTTTGGAATTGTCTTGAATCTCTGCATTGATCAGAGTAGCCAAGTCTTTCATAGTTGATCATCATTACAACATTGCTGTTGCTGTGTACAGTGATCTAGTTCTTCTCACTTCACTTTGCATCAGTTTATATATAGGTCTTGCCATTTTTTTCCCTGAAAACACCCCCTCATCATTTCTTATAGCACAATAGTACTCCATCACAATCATATGCCACAATTTGTTCAACCATTGCCCAATTGATGAGTATCTCCTCAATTTCTAATTATTTGCCAACACAAAAAAGCTTCTATAAATATTTTTGTACATATAGGTCCTTTTCCTTTTTCTTCGATTTCTTTGGGGTACAGATCTAGTAGTGGTATTGTTGAAGCAGAGAGTATACACAGTTTTATAGCCCTTTGGGCATAGTTCCAGATTGTTCTCCAGAATGGTGGGACCAGTTCACTACTCCACCAACAGTTCATCAGTGTCCCTATTTTCCCTCATCCCCTCCATCATTTGTCATTTCTGATAGCTGTAAGATGGTATCTCATAGTTGCTTCTCTAATCAATAGTGACTTAGAACATTTATTCATATAACTGCAGATAGCTTTGATTTCTTCTTCTGAAAACTGTCTGATCATATCCTTTGACCATTTAGCAATTGGGGAATGACTTTTATTTTTTATAAATTTGATTCGATTCCCTATGTATTTGAGAAATGTGGCCTTTACCAGAGAAACTTGCTGTAAAGTTTTTTGATATTACTTCATTGTTTATGGTACCTTTTAGCAAAATGCAGTTTCCTTGATTATCTCTTTCCATTACTTCTAATTTTGCTTTTGCTTAATTGGAGATCATGATTGGCACGCCTGCCCTCTTCACTTAAGCTGAAGCATGATAGACTCTGGTCCAACCCTTCATCTCAACTCTGGGTGTGTCTTTCTGTGTATCTTGTATAAAGCATATTATTTGATTCTGGTTTCTGATCCATTCTGCTATCTGCTTCCATTCCATGGGTTAGCTCACCTCATTCATATTCACAGTTATGATCACTAACTGTACATTTCTCTCTATCTCATTTTCCCATGTTTATCCTCTCTCTCTTTTTTTAACCTGTCTCCCCTCAAAAATTTGTCTTGTTTCTGACCACTGCCCCCCAGTCCACCCTCCCCCTTAACACCTCTTTCCCAATATCTCTTATTCCTTTCTCTTCCTATCTCTCTATTGAGTATGATAGATTTCTATATCCAGCTAAGTGAGTGTGTGTGTGTGTATATACATATATACATGTGATATATATGTGTATATGTGTATGTATGTGTATTCTTCCCTCTTTGAAGCAATTCCAATGAAAGTGAGGTTCAAGCATTGCCTTCCCTCTCAATTTTCCCCTCTACTAAAAAAGTTCTTCCTTGTGTGCCCCCTTTATGTGAGGAAATTTGACCCATTCTACCTCTCCCTTCCCCTTTCTCCTAGTGCATTCCTCTTTTTCACCTCTACATTCTTTTTTTTGGAGATTATCCCAACGTAATTGACTTACATCCATGTTCTCTGTCTATATAAACACCTTTTAACTGTCCTAATAATGATTAAGTTCTTAGGAGTAACATGTATCATCTTTCCATATAGGAATGTAGATAGTTTAACTCCACTGCATTCCATATGATGACTCTTTTATGTTTACCTTTTCATGCTTCTCTTGGGTCTTCTGTTTGAATGTCACATTTTCTATTCAGTTCTGGTTTTTTCATCAGGAATGGTTGGAAATCCTCTATTTCATTAAATATCCACTTTTCACCTGAAGGATTATGCTCGATTTGCTGCGTAGGTTATTGGTTGTGATCCTAACTTCTTTGCCCTCCAGAATATATTCCAAGCCCTTTGCTCCTTTAACATGCAAACTGCTAAATCTTGTGTGATCCTGATTCATGACATTTGAATTGTTTCTTTCTGGCTATTTGTAATATTTTCTCCTTGACCTGGGAGCTCTGGAATTTGGCTATAATATTCCTGGGAGTTTTCATTTTTGATATCTCTTTCAGGAGATGAGAGGTGTATTCTTTCAATTTCTATTTTACTCTCTGGATCTAATATCATCTTTTTGTTGTCTTATTGTTTCTTAAAGTCTTATAGAGTCATTAGCTTCCACTTGCCCAATTGTAATTTTTAAGGGATTTTTTGCTTCAGTGAATTTTTGTATCTCCTTTCCTATTTAGCCTAGTCTTCTTTTAAAGGAATTCTTTTCTTCAGTGAATTTTTGTGCTTCTTTTACCATTAGGTCAATTCTGTTTGTTAAGGTGATATTTCTTCAGTATTTTTTGTGCCTCTTTTACCAACACTTTAACTCTCTTTTCACAATTTTCTTGTGTCACTCTCATTTTTTTGCCAAATTTTTCCTATTCTACTCTTATCTCTTTCTTTAACTCTTCCAGGAATTCTTGCTGGCCTTGGGTCCAATTAACATATTTCTTTGAGGCTTTGCTTACAGTTGTTTTCACATTGCTGTCTTCTTCTGAGCTTATATCTAAATCTTCCCTGCCAACCTTTAATCAAGGTTTTTTTTTTGTTTTCATTTTCTTAGCCTATTTGAATTTTAGGTTAAAATTCAGTTTTGTTCATCTGAGAATGGGGAAGCTCTCTGCGAAGCTTCAGGCTTTTTCATGTTGCTGTGAAAAGAGCAGCTAGTTCTGGAGGTCTACAAGTTTTTGGTGTTTTTAAAGTGATTCTCCCAGAACTGAGACCCAGAATTGCTTATGGGCAGCAGAATTGCCAGTCAGTGCCAACTGCCCCCAGAGTCATCAAAGAGTCTCCTGTAATCTATTTCAGACAAGTTGTCTGAACCCCCTTATCATCTCTGGGCTAAGAGCTCCCAAAGTCGATGCTATCATTGCCAACTCCAAGGCCCACTGCTAGTGCCTCACCTGCATACCTCCTAAATTATCTTAGACTGGAAAAACATCTTCCTCTGACCTTTTGTTGGCTCTGCCACTCCAAAATTTGATTTGAGGTGTTATTTTAAAGTTGTTTGGAGGAGAATATTGGGAGAGTTCAGCTGGGTGCCAATTTGTACTCTGCCATCGTGTACCATCTTAGAGACTTTGGATATTTTTATTGTAGCTTTAAAAGCCAAAAGAGAGCCAAGTAGAATGCTGAGAAAAGTAGTTTGTGCAGACAGTTTTGATTTGACAGTGGAGAGATACCTGTCTATAAAGTGCTTCTCCTTGTAGAGTCAGGGAGAAGGGGTATATTGTATCTTTGATCAATAAGGAATCTGTGGAGAAGATAAGGAGAAAAGGTGGCATGAAACTTCACCCTCATCAGAAATGTTGTGAGATGTTATAAAAAGAATTCCATGGAGAGTTTGTGAGGACCTGGTAAGTAAAGGTTATTTTGAAAAGACTATTTTCTGTGCTTACTCAAGAGAGGGCAAAGAGAAAGGACTAATCTAGTTTAGTCATAAGAGACTGAATATAATTCTTGAGAGGAAACATGAAGATGATTCTTAAGAGTCCTTCATCAGTATCTGTAATGAATCAGATAATGTGAGACTTAGTCTCCAGACAAGTGAAAAAAAAAAATCTACTGTTACAGTGAAAGTTTGAGATGACTCAGGCTATATCCTAGCCAAAATCTTGTAAATAAATCTTGTCTTTGATTTATTATTGCCTTCATTTGTTAATAAATTGCATTGATTCAGTAGTTTTATCATTTATTTAATTACAGAGAAATAAGGGTAATTACTAATTTAAAGATTTCTCCAGTTTATTAAATAATTAATATTTAATGAACAGGGCTGGAGGCTCAAGTTAATTAATGAGAAAAGATTGCAATATTATTAATAATAAATTATGCAAATATGCAACTAGATCACTATAGAGTAGTGGTTCTTTATAGTTGTAAAACTATTGAGAACCTCAAAGAACTTTTGTTTATGTAGTTTATATCTTTTGATATTTGCAGTATTTGCCAAATTAAAATAGATAATTTTTTAGTATTTATTTAGTTTAAAGGAAATATGAATAAACCCATGACATATTAAAATAACATTTTAGTAAAAAATAAATATACTTTCTAAAACAAAAAAAAATTGAGAAAAGAGGCATTGTTTTCCACATTTTGGTAGTGTCTGGCTTAATAGCAGGCATCTAGATTCTGATATCTGCATATGATTAAATCTGTTATGAGACATTATTTTGGTTGAAGCATTACAAAGAAACTCTGGCCTCACAGAAACATAATTAGAAAAAAGAGAAATACTTTAATAGGAAAAGAATATCTGAGTATTATTATAGAAATAATTTTAACTTCTTGGACCCTTTGAAATTGTTTTGGGGCCCTCCAGGGGCTGGTGGATCACCCTCTGAGAATTGCTGCTATATAGCTCAAGGGGATACTAGTAAATAAGAAAGTGAAATGATAGGCTGAGGAAGTGACATATGAGGTGAGATATGCTATCACCCATAATACATGAAGGGTCATCTGGTGTCTTCCAACCTGTTACATATGTCTTATTTCTATATTCTATGTATATGTTGTCCTCACCCCCACCCCACCCAATACAATGCAAGCTCAATGAATATAGGGAGGGGCTGTTTTGATTTTGTAATGGATTTTGTAATAGCTTGCCTCAAAGCTGGGGTGTCCTGAGTTCAAGACATGCCTCTGACACATATTGGATATGTGACTATGGGTAAGTCATTTAATGCTCTACGCATCACTCTAGGCAACTCTCAGAACTGTATGTTGTAGAAAAGGTGCTGACCTGCAATCGTAAAGGGAGTTCTCTTACCTGGGAGTTCCTTGTACCAATAGAATCATAGGTTCAGTCTCTATCCCCTATTCTCAGTATCTAACATGCTGACTGGCACTCAGTAGGAGCTTCATAAATGCTTGTTGAAGGGACACTAGAAGTCATTTTTTCCAACTCTTTCATTTTTAAAATGAAGAAACTGAGGACCATAGAGGCTAAGCAACTTACCCAAGGCCATGCTGGTGGTAAGTAGATGGGTCTAGAATTTGGACCCACATCATATAATTCCAGATCTTTTAGTTTTTCCATTGCCTGCCTTCATATTTGAGCTATAGAAAATCACTGTCTATTATATTGGAATTCACACTCCGTAGGAGTCACCTGTAGGATATGGCAACCCCAAAGCTAAGACAATCTTAGGTTTCATGAAGAGAGGGAGAGTGTCTAGGACCAGGGAGGTGATCGTTCTAATGTACTCTGCCCTGGTCAAGCCACTAATGGAGAATTGTGTTCACTTGTGGGCTACATACTTTGGGCTGACATTGCTCAACTGGAGAGTACCCAGAGTACAGCAACCAGAATGGTAAAGACCTTGAACGTCATGCTGTATGAGATTCTGTTGAAGGAACTAGTGATATTAGCACCGAGAGGGCGCAGGATAGATATCCCAAGAATTTGAAAGACTGTCACGTAAAAAAGGGATTAGATTCCTCTTGCTTGGCTTCTGAGAGCAGAGTTAGGAGCAATGTAGAGAAGGTACAGAGAGGTAAGTTTAGGCTTGATGTAAAGGGAGAACTTCCTACCAATATCCCAAAATGGAATGGACTCCCTAGGCAGGGGTGGGGAACCTGTGGTCTCGAGGCCACATGTGCCCGAGAGTTAGTGGCTTTCCTCTGACTGCAGGTCTTTAAGGAAAGGTTGGATGACCACTTACTGGAAGATCATATTTCAGAGGAATTTTTTGTTCGGATATAGTTTGAACCAGCTTGCTTCTGAGGTCCCTTCCTTCTCTAATGGAATCTCTGAGGTTCTATTATCAACTGTTCTCGGTTCCATGTAAGGAATTGTTTTTTTCTGAATGCTATCATTGTGTTTTCATATTAGAAGAAAATAATCTCTCTGGGTTTATACTGGGTGGAATCTTGAATTTGACACTTTAAAAATTTATTCATTCATATGACAAATGTTGATTTTTTTTTCTATTCCAAAGGCACTGTGCTATTTTCTATTTCAAGTGTATTTAAAAAGAAACCCTTTAAAAAACAACCTTACCCTGACTCCAAAGCTGGCTTTCTATCCACTATTGATGTTAAAAAAAATGAGCCTTATTTTCAGGAAGAAGCTTGGAGTCATTAAAAGCACTCTGCCATTTTCTGAACTCAAGCCAGCACATGCTAAACTCTGAATTTTACCAATATTTGTGAATGAAAATCAAAACTCAGACTTTTTATTATTCTTCCCCTAGGGTAATGTTGGACAGCCACTTTGGGAAAACCAGTGCTTTGAAGTAACATGGGAACTGGTCTCCACCATCCCCAGAAGCAGGTGAGTCAAGTGACTCAGAATGTCCAATGGAGGTTTGTCCGTTCCTGGTGTTGACCATCCTGTCCCTGTTACTGTGGCTTGGGAGGTAGCTGAAGCCAGCCAGGCAAGGAATGTAGCGGTGATCTCTTGTAGATAGCCAGATGGCAGGGAGATGCCTGCTGTGTACTGTAATGACCGACTTAAGCATGGGGCATTTTCTGCTGGAATTTGCTCTTTTTTTTTCTCAGGGTGCCAGGTGACATGGGTTACTCTCTCATTTCTAGCCAAGTTACAGGACAATAGTCGAAAACCGCCATCTGGCCTTAAAAGACACCTTTAGCAAAACAAACCTTTTTGTTGGTAAGGAACTACAGGTTTCTCTTCAGACTATGAAATTCTTTCTTTATCTCTCCTTAGGTGCCTAACCTGAAGGGCTAATAGCATGTGGGCTTATGCCTTCATTCTGTCTGCATTTACTACTTTTCTCAGTATGTTTTCAGGATAATTTGGGGACTCTAATACACTGATTTTGAAGAATTATCAACTTTTTTTTGAACTGACAATCTTTTTTACTAGTCTCTATGGTGTAGTAGAATGGACATTGGATTCAGGAGCAGGGGACTTGAATTAAAATCTCAGTTCTGCTTCTTAGTACTTGTATGACCTTGGACAAGTCATTTTACCTCTTATGGGACCAATTCCTTTATCTTTACCACGAAGGCATTGGATTAGATAATCTCTACATCACCTTGCAGATCTAAATCTATTATTCTTTATGAGGCTCATTAGACCTGGAAGAGGACCCTTACAGGATATCTTGGGTAACCTTTTTATTTTTCAAATAAGAAACCTGAAGCCCAGAGATACGTGAAGTGACTTGCCCACAGTCACCAGCTAGTTAATGGTGAAGAAAGGACCAAAACTTAGGCCTCCTTCATTATGATGTATCGGTAAGACCCTTTAGCCTGACCTAAGAGAAAAAGTAAAAGAAATTGGAATATTTTAACATGGAGCAGGCTGAGATAAAACTCAATTACAGATGTGTCAGACAAGGAATGGGCAATAAGTCACATCAGGGGCAGCCAGGTGGCACAGTGGTTAAAGCACTGGGCTTGGGATCAGGAAGATTCATCTTCATGAGTTCAAATCTGGCCTCAGACACTTATTAGTTGGGTGACCCTGGGCAAGTCACTTAACTCTATTGGTCTCAGTTCCTTATCTGTAAAATGAGCTGGAGAAGGAGATGACAAAACATTCCAGTATCTTTGCCAAGAAAACACCCAAAGTGGGGACATAGAGAGTCAGACACCACTGAAATGATTGAACAACAAAAACAACAAAGTGATATCTGATGGGTGGACCTGGTGTTGACCATCCTGTCCCTGTTACTGTGGCTAAGGTAGCCTTGACTGGAAGCGGGGTGGATTTAGACAAAATCAGTCTTTCAGCAAAAGATAAGCAGCAATATGCACACGTTACAATGCGTGTATTATCTATTGGATTCAATTACCCACAAGTTTAAGAGGCATTGTGATATAATGAAAACCATACTGAAATTGGTGTGAGAAGTCCTGGGTTCAAATCCAGTAGCCATATGGCTCTAGGCGGATCATTTAACCTCTCTGATCTTCAGTTTCCTTATCAATAAGATGAAGATAATAATGCTTATACTTTCTCACAGGATTGTTGTAAGGAAATCATTTTGTAACCTGAAAAGCATTATGCAAATGTTAGCTATTATAAATCAGTAACAGGGAATCAGAGTTTTAGAGCCAGAAAGACCCTTAGAGTTCATGTAATCCATCTTTTTATACAGATTAGGAAACTGAGCAATGTAGTTCTAAAAGCAAAAATTTAACGTGGTTTTTTCAAAAAAGTTAATTAAGAATTTGTTTAAGATATTGATGAACCAGCCCTATGAATTGTCCATCCAATTGCATAGCTGTTCAGCTGTCTGGACAATGGTTTAATCTTTTTCCTATGTATAGTCAGTCTACAACTATTTATTATGTGCCAGGCATTGCCCTGGGGACACAAGAAAAGATGAAAAAAAGCCCTTGCCTTCAGGGAGCTCACAATCCAATGGGGAAATAGCACACAACCAACTATGTACAAACAAGCTATGTACAGGATGCAGTTGAGATAATACAGAGAAGGCACTAGCATTAAGAGGGATAAGGAAAGGTTTCTTGTATAAGGTGAGATTTTAGCTGGGACTTAAAGGAAAGCCAGGAGGTAGAGATGAAGAGGGAGAGCATTCCATGCATGGGGGACAGTTGTCAGTGAAAATGCCTCGAGTTGGGAGACGGACTGTTTATTTAAGGAACAGCAAAGGAATTAGTATCATTGGACTGAAGAATACGTTGTTAAGGTTTGGAAGTACAGGGAATGAGTGTAACGAATAAGAGGATTGGAAAGGTAGTCAGGCAGAACTCCAAGGGAATATGGTTTCCATTTAAGAAGCTTTTCAGAGTTTGGAGGATTGATGCAATCAGTGTACTAGCATGAGAAACAGGTGTCTCAAGAAGCTCTCACCATCTATAGGGAATTTCTTGCCCATTTGAACTCTGCATTGGAATCCTCCGTGATATAAAAGGAATGGGGACCAGAATGAAATAGAAAGAAAATGGTTTGGCTTATTTTTGAGAAATGGCACAGTGTTTCTAATGACCCTAGGCATCTCCCTGAAAAAAAAAAACCCACATTTCAATATCAATAGTGGATAGATAGCTGCCTCATTGTTAGGCCTCAAGTCTTGCCTCTGTCATATACTGGTTTTGTGACCCCAGCTAATCATTTAACCTTTCACAGGGCTCAAGGCAATGCTCCAAGAAAGTTGCAAAGTAAGCAAATATTTGCATGTGTAGAAGGAGTTTCCTCATCAAGAGTTCTCTGTATCAATGAAATCACAAGATCTCTCTCTCTCTCTCTCACACACACACACACACACACACACACACACACAGAGCATCTTTTTGAGATGCTCCATGGCTTCCAGTTATGGAACACAAGTCTTTGAAGGATAAAAGTTGAGGGCCCCACCCAAAGGGCAATGGGGAGGCATGTGGTGGGCATGAACAAGATATAACATATCACCAAGGGAGATTTATGCAAAAGAAATGCCATAAAGGATCCCTGAAAGAGGAGGGTTATTCACATACCTAAGGTGGCAGAGGCATAATTGTTGGAGAGCCCTGCATATCCCATTGGTGCCTGCACTCAATGACAAGATTTCTAGAAAAAGAGCTCTAGCATGTTGGGTAAAGGGTCTATGAGTTGAAGAAGGGATGGATGGATTGTGATCACCTTTGCTGGAGGGTGCACCCAGGTTGATAAGATCCTAAATCCAGCAAAGAACCAAAGTAAGATTTAATATTTCCTAAACATTTCTTGTAAACTTGTGCTCATTGCTTTTAACCTTGCTCCCTAGTACTTATGGAATAAAACCCTATTAAAGCACAAGCCATGTTTAAGCGAAGCAGTTATTAAAGTCTTCCTAAAGAGAGTTGCATTTTTTTTTTCTTGCAGAGACACCAACATCATCAAATGTTCAGGAAAAGAATGGTAAAGTGTAGCTTAAGACAAGTCATTATCAGTTGCTATTTGATTGACTTTTAATTAAGTCCCTGAAAAAATAAATTTAGGCTCAAGGGCAGGGTTATACACTAAATAATCTTTCCATATGCCTTCCAGGCCCGTGATAAAAATTACTGCAATGTAATTTTTTTCATCCTGTTATTTTCCAAATTGGGAAACACACCACAATAGGTATAAAATTGGGATCTACTGGAAGCTGGAGGTGAGGATTCCTAAGGGAAGAGATGAATTTCACAGGAAACCTTAGGGTTCTGAGTTCATTCCAAAGGGGACATGTAGTCCACCCTAGCCCTGAGTGCAATTGTAAAGTAGATGAAATATTTTCTTCGTCCTTCCAGCTTCCTCTTGCTTTCTTCTTTTCTCCTCTTTGTTCATTAAATTTACTGAAAAGTAAACTCAAGGCCTGTGACAAACTGTTGCTGGTGCTAACTGATCCGTGAATAAGGGTAGACAACTGAGAATAGTCAGAGCCATGTCTAAGGTGCAGAGAATTGAAGGGAGTGCTCTGACTTAGGCTTTGCCCTCTCCCTCCACTCCTACATCAACCAAGCACTTATTAAGCACCTACAATGTGCCAAACACTGTGCTAAGTGCTGAGGATACAAAGAAAGGCAGACACAAACAAATGAAAAACCGGGAAGTGTTACTTAGTAACTCAGGGATGGAGATGTCGTTGGAAGAACTAACAAAGAGAAATGAGTAAGATGCCAGGGCTGAAAACAAACAAATAAATAACCTTTTCTCCCCGCAAATCTTCCCAGTTAACTTGGTTCTGTTCTCTTTCCTTTCTCCCTGTCAAAACCTATTCTTAGGAAAAGTCATTTATGCTGAAGTATAAGTGACAAGGAAGGAATAATATGTTACTGGGAGATTGGAGACTTAACAGGAATTGTTGGTGTCATGCAGAGTGCTGGACTTGGGTCAGGGGAAATCTGGGTTCAAATTCTATGTCTGACATTTACTAGCAGTACAACCATGAACAAGTTACTTAACTTCTTGAAGATTTAGTTTCCTCATCTATAAAATAGAGATATAAATACCTCTAGCACTTACCTCATTGGGTTGTTAGAAAGGTCAAATGACATAGTGTACTATAGAACACTTTGCAAACATAAAGTGCCATATAAATGTAATCCTCTGTGATTATGATTATAATTAGGACAATTTTGAAAAATATATTTTAACAAATACTATGATGTTTATGAAAAAAATTATTTTCTTAAAATGCAGGTCTGATCATGTGATTCCCTTAGTCATTAAACTCCAGTGACTCTCTATTACCTATTGGATGAAATATAAAATCCTCTATTTGACTTTCAAAGCTCATCACCACTTGAGCCCTTCCTACCTTTCCAGTCTTCTTAATCTTTACTCACTTTCACGTACTCTGTTATGTACTCTGAGGACAATGGTCTTCTTTCTGTTCTTTTCACACAACACTCCATTTTCGGACTCTGTGCATTTTTACTGGCTGTCCTCTATGGCTGGAATGTTTTCCCTCCAGATTTCTGCCTCCTGGCTTCCTTCAAAATTCAGCTCAAATCCTACTTTCTTCAAGAGGCCTTTCTCAGTAACCTCACCCCACTGTTGAACCTTTCTTCCAAGCACTCATAGTGCCTTCTCTCTGACATCACCTTCGATTTTCAATCTTGAATGTACGTAATTATTTACATGTTGTCTCTCACATTAGAATGTGAGCTACTTTAGGTCAGCGACCTTGTTTTTGCTGTTCTTCATGTCTCCAGGACTTAGCACAACACCTGGGCACACAGTAAGCTCTTCATAAATACTTATTGACTAATTGGCTGATATAGTTCCAAGCAGGGCGGACCTAGAATCCTATACTGCTTTGACTAATTTCTTTGGTGCTCTGGAATATTTCCATCACATTGACCAGGGTGTTAGCTCAGTCAGGTGGGCAAAGTCTAATTCATTTGCATTTGAGGGTGGCTACCAGGTCTTCCAAGCTACCATAATAGTCTTGGAGTACCCAAAATTCCATGTCATTCTGTCAATCCCCTTTGCAGCTGTTGTCTCCCTCCTCTGACATAAATTAATGAATTAACAAATATTAGATGTTTAGTATGTGCTGTGTTACGTGTTAAGTGTTGGGGATATAATAGAACAGCAAGACAGTCTGTCCTCTCAAGCAACTCCCATTCTAATGGGGGAGACAATACACATAGAAAGTTTTAGTTTCAAATAAGATGAAAAAGTCTCAAAGTCTTTAAGATGCAGCAGTAAAGTAGATGTTAATGCTTATTCTTTAATGTTATTTCCACTGATAAATCATATCACTTTTTGATAGTGAATCATTTGACAGAACTAAAGACTTTAGGGGCAAAATCTTTTACTGTGCTGAGAGCAAGGAATGCTTTTTGCCTTTCTTTGTATTCTCTAGTGCTTAGCACAGAGCCTGGCATGCAGTAGGTACTTGATAAATGCTACTTGACTGACTGGAAAGAACTTTTTTTTTTTGTGGGTCTTCAGTAGCTGTGACCATAGCACCTATAGGAGTGGTTGCCAGACAGCATCTCCATAGACGATGGTTGCTTCCCAAGATTATAAGAACTATGCTGGAAACATTACAGGCCTGAGTCCCAGGCAGTCTCCAGTGCGATCTGAAAGGAGATCTGAGAGGTCAAGGTGGTAGTGGTAATTTGATTGGTTTGGTACATGCTACCTCCTATCTCTCTCTCGGGGTACCTTTTCACTTCGGGAAAGTTGACTTGCCTCCTACTCTGTGGGTGATAGTTGGTGGGGATGGCTGGCCCCTCTCAGGAGTTGCCTCTTCAGATAGTGGCTGTGAGGGCTGGGCTGATCTGAGAGGGGGATGCTGACATTCCTAGGCTTCTCCGTCTATTGGTGGTAGTTGGTAAGCAGTTGTAGCAGAGGTGGCGAATAAGATGAGCTCCATACTCACCACAATGTCCACCACTAATCCATAATGATTTCTCCCCTGATTGGTGGCTTTGGGGGCTGGGATGGAAGATTGCCACATCTCTTGGGTACAGGGTCCTGGGCAGTTTCCATCAGGCTATGGGGGAAAATGATAATCATTTACTCCTGCAGGTACTGTAGCCACTGAATACCCAGAAAAGAAAATTCTGGTTGCCAAATGATCAAATGATCCAACCTGAGTAATAAATTAGACCTTGACAAGGTAATTATTATTGTTATTATTATCAGAAAGAATTTTGATGTACTTTCTAACAAGAGAGTACTTTGGGAGCAGGATGCCCTATATGAGATCACACATAGGTGGTCACTTCTTAGTAAGCTCTGTGACAACCTTGAGCATCTAAGGTTGATTGCTATTGCTGAGCTTGTCATAGATCCAAATATCTGGAATGGTTTTAGAATCACCTTGACTTCCCTATAGCATCCAATCCAGATATGACCTTGGTAGGGTCGGGTCAAGTTCCTCTAGACCTAGTTTAGTTTGTATGTGCAGTCCTAGTCTGTCCAGGTCCCACTTCGAAGCTGAGAAGGGAGAAGGTTTTGCTTCAACAATCTGGCACTTGGTCAGTTTGTGGATGAGAAGTAGGTCATAGCAATTCAAGCAGGAGATGGTCTGGGCCAGGGTTTCGTCCCTATGGAAGCTGATCACGGAAAGATCTCAGTGGGGCCAGAAGAGAGGCCTGAGAGCCTGGACGTGCCATCTGGCACCCCTGAGGTGATTATCTTTACAGCTAACTGTATGCCAAGAAGTGGTGGGGGAGGCAAAATATAGGGGATGTGCTGGAAGGAAAGTCTAATCCTTAATCTTGTTACAGGGGGAAAGAAAAATGTGTATGGACTTTTTGGAGACAGGTAACGTAGTATACTGGAAGGCACACTGGCCTAGGTTGTGTCCAATGTGTGTTGGGGATTAGCCAGTGGAGAGCAGGTGGGACAGCATCAAGGAATACTGCCAAAATGGGGCAGGCATGGTTTGAGCACAGTGCTCCGTTCCAGGGATCGGAACTGGTGACCAGCAATGTAGTCCATAGGTCAAAATCAGAAATCTGAGCAATACCTGAACCAAGGAGTTAGCCAGGAAAATGTGATCTGACTTCAGGCAATGCGGACCTCACACATAAAGCCAAGTCAGGAGGACAGCATGGAGGAAGAATGATGGTGTACCAAGTAATACTGGCTTGATTCATGTAAAGAATCAACTTCACTTTTCTTTTCCTGCTTTGTGGTCATGGCTATGATTATGCTTAGACTTTTGAAGAGGTTTACTTCCAGCGCCTTCAGTTCAGAGAGAAGAAGGTATGGTTTCATTCCAACAAATCCAATGAAATCACCATCACTCATTCCCATTAGCAGATCTGGAAACTGATTAAAGATGCGCTGAACATCTGGAAGCCTGTGACTTGCTGGGTCACTCTTGTACCCAATGTTGGAAAAACACTCTTATTCACCAGAAGGGCAGGCACATGGGCATTAGTCAGAGAAAGGATGCAGTCAACAAGAAACATCTGAGAAGAAGACCTGGATGAAGATGAGGAGGACTCTGCTCTGTGTGCTCTGCAGATAACAGGGATCCAAATAGATTGACCATCACATATATTTGAAAGTAAAGGGAAGTAAGATGTTCAACAATGAGGAGCGCCATCATAAACTGAAGGTAGATAAGGAAGACCTACAAGAAACTCCTGCCTAACAAGGTTAAGCCACACAGGTCCAGGACTAAGGCAGCAAAAAAGCATTGGGAAGAATATCTACATGCTAAGAATTAGAGGAGATCATTAAGATTGTTCAAGGAGACCAAGAAATTTTCCCCCATCTCCTCTAAGCATAGTACCCAGTTACAAATCTTGTTCAATAATACTTCCCCAATAACTAAAAAAAGAAAATCATTCTGAAGCAATGTTATTTTTAGCAATGCTGTGCTAACTATAGGAATATAGAATCAAAGAGTTAGAGCTAGAAGGGAGGTTATGAATGTGCTAGCTTGTGCCCTTCATAATATAGATGATAAGAAAGGGGTCCAGAAAAGAGTAATGAACTCACTCAAAGTCATATAGGTAGTAAGTTGAAGAATCATGTGGCCCTCCTTACCCCAAATCAATTGAAGATAACACAGCCATGGGCTCCCTCCTCATCATCCCTCCTTTCCTAGCCCTTGAAACAATGGCCTGATGAAATAAAATTGGTGGAAAAGTAGAATAGGCTGCCAGGAGGTAGTGGATTTCCACTATCCCCACTCTGAGGTCTTCAAGGAAAGTTTAAATCATCACTCATTGGCAGGTTTTTAGAGAACACTCTTTACTGGTTACAGGATGAACAAGATGTCCACCGCTGTCCCTTCCTACTCTCATAATCTTTGATTCTGTAAAGAATTCTACCATCTCTAAGCAAAGCTGGGGATATGTTGGTTCCCATAGTCTTTTTTTTTTTATCAGGTTCATAGCTTTTCCTTTCTACCAGGTACTGGAAGTTACCCTCTTGCCTCTGCAATTTCAGAGTCTCTTTGACTTATTCCAGAGTCCACAGTGCTGGACTTGGAGTCAGGAAGACCTGAATTACAAGTTACTCCTTGTTCCTGCCTAAAATTAGTGGGTGTGAGCAAGGATTTAGGAGGCACAAATCTGGCTCAAGGTGGACCTATCATAGTTAATACCAATAGAAATTAGAAAGGGTACATAGTAGGTGGATAATTCTAGTTAGTAGACCATAGGGTCTGCTACTACATTACTTGGAAGGACCCTATAGACTTTCCTTTTTCTTGCAAGGTTTTTTTGCATGGAGGTTTCAGGTGACTAGCTAGACTTGATCTGCAGCTCATATAGGCTCCCTGTAGGTGCACTGTGGGTTGGTTCCCTGTTTACACACTGCTTTTGCTGTCCATATGGTATGTTACAAGTCAGCCTGGGCAGTCTCCAAATCCTCTAAGTAGTTGTCAATCAGTAGAATCCTGGTGAAAGGCATGAGTGTTGGGAATGATTGTTTTGGAAACCAAGGTTTGCACAAAAGGGAGTGGTTTGGGTGGATGAGTAAACCAAGTTATTATAGTAGAGTTCAGCCGTTGGAGAGAGGGATGAGCCAGTCATCTCGTTGATATGATATATGGCAGCTGTGGTGCTGCTGAGAATTCAGCTAATGCGCTCTGTCTGTGACTTGCTTTGTCACTCTTGTACCCAATGCTGGAAAAACACTCATTCACCAGAAGGGGAGGCACATGGCCATTAGGCAGAGAAAGGATACAGTCAATAATCATATGCCTGAGATGGTGGCTGAGGACCTGAGTTCAAATCTTGCCTTACACAATTACTAGCTATATGGCCCTAGGCAAGCTCCATAGCCTCATTCAACTCCAATTTCATTTGTAAAATGGGCTTTATAATAGCACCCATTTCACAGGGTTGTTGTGAAGATCCAGTGAGATAACATTTTATAGCAATTTGCAAACCTTAAAGTGCTATATAAATGTAGAGAAGAGCCCATATGTCATAGAGATTAAAAAAAAAAACCTGCAGGAAAGTGAGTATTGTCCAAAAATGTGAGATAATCTGTGTACCCTGGTTGGAGGTCAGAAGGATGGAAGAACACATAGCCATAACATTTCTTGGAGGAAGAGGTGAATGACTTCAGTGTTGGCCAAGGGTCTTGCTTGAGGAAGAAAATAAAGCATCTTGGTGATACAGCCAGGAAGAGTCAGAGATAAAGTTTAAACTCTGGTTTTCCTGGTTCCAAGACTACAACTACACTTCACCATGGAGAGTAAAGTAAAACGTTTCTTGGATTTGCTGAAGATGTCCTCTCTTTTAGTTGTCCAATGGAATGCTTTAGAGCAGAGACGTTCTTAACCTAGAGTCTATGAACTCTAGGTTAAGAAAAAAAAAAACTCTAGGAACTCTAGGTTTTAAAAAAAAAAAACAACTTGATAATTGTATTCAATATAATTGGTTCCCTTTGCAATCTGGTGTATTTTATTTTATACATTTAAGAATATTATCCTGAGAAGGGGTTCATAGGTTATATTATACTGCCAAAGGAGAGTCTGTGACACAAAAAAGACTAAGAACTCCTGCTTTAAAGGTTTGAAATAAAACAAATGTTATCTTATTTTACAAGGGGAAGGCAGGCATTTTCAATTTATAAAATGTTTCCTTCACACTGGTAAATAAAATGAACATTGCAGTGTTACATATAAAAAAAGGAATTATGTTCCCCATCTTCTGTGTGGATGGCAAGGGGATTGTTGTGTGTCCTAGAAGGGGATTAATAGCCAACAAACTTTTTAAAAGTACTTACTGTGTGCCTAAGTGATGTGGAGACAGACAAAAACCAGTCTTCCTATCCTCAAGGAGTTTACTCTCTAGTGGAGGAGACAACATGCAAAAAATGTATGTATCAGAAATATATGGTGTAAATGGAAGGTTATCTTAGAAGGAAGACACTAGCAGTTGGGGAGACATCAAGAAAGGCTTCTTATAAAAGGGGGATTTGAGTGAGTCTGGAAGGAAGCCAGGGAAGCCAGTAGGTATGAGAGAGTCTACAACCCAGAGAAACTAGTGTTCCTTTCCAGGAAACAAATATATAATCAGATGATAATAATGTCCAAAGGCTTTTTTCTTCATCTGGGATTTATGATTTCAAAAGTATGGGCAACTCTCTCTCTCCACCAATGCAGAGTAATCATGAGTCACCATATAGTTTTAGAGGGTCATCTGAGGCACTAAGGAGTTAAATAACTTGCTAGTATACTTATATCAGAAGAATGAAAATCAGGTCTTTCTGAGCACAACGTCAGCCTGCTGTTAGCCTCTATTCCATGCTGTCTTTCCAAATGTAAAAACCCTAAATCTACAATATGCTAGATCTCTGTTTAGGCAGAGAAAAAAAAAATGTGTTCAGAATTTGGATGCAATGAGTTCAGAAATAAGGCTATGCCTTTATACAGCAGTTAGTAAAACATCTTGGAGGAATAGGCCTGGTGTATCAAGTAATAATAATCAGTTTCATACAAAGAATCAATCCACAGCAATGGTTCAGATCCAACCTAAGACACTTAATTTCCTGTGTGACCTTGGGCAAGTCACTTAATCTCTATTATCTTCGATTTCCTTATCTGAAATGAAGGGGTTTGACTAGATGACCTCTGGGATCCCTTTGAAATTTAAAAATACATGTAATATTATGGCAGTTGTATGGTAAACATGCCTACCGGCCTTCTTCACCTGCCAACTCTCAGTGGAAGGCAATGAAGTCAATAGTTCAGCCAGACCGACTTGTCAGAAGAACTGGGTTCTGAAATGCCAGCTCTGCCTTTAGCTAGCTGCATGCCTTTGACCAGATCATTTACTGTTTGGGCCTCATGTTCATCATGTGCAAAAGGAAGAAACAGGACCCAATGATCTCTGCAGTTCCAACCAGCTCTACAATCCCGAAGGAGCAAGGGAGCAAAACCCGCTGGATGGTCACCGTCTAGTCAAAACCTTCCACCATGGAACAGTAGAAAGACATTAGACAATTCCAGTGCAGTTGGATTACTCAAACGTTGATAGGGGAGGAGCATCACAAAGATGACCACCAAGAGAGGGGTTAATTTTTCATGAGTCTGACTCTGACAGGCCACAGCCAGCCAATGAGGACTGATGGTGGTGACATAATGCTTGAAATTTGATCTCCTCCCAGGGAACGAGATGGGGGTGTGGTTCCTGTGAAACCAGACTGAACAGAAATTAGCCTTCACCAGCTGCTCATGTAATTGCATTTAAATTCAGTTGAACTAATTTTTTTACACTTGATAAAAGCAGTTGTTGTCTTTCCAAATTGTTCCCACTCTTAAGTACTTTTTTCCCCCAAACACAATATAAATGTACAATGGCGTGGTTAAAAGGGCCCTTCCTCCTTCCTCCATCTCTCTTGGTTAAGACTGTTCTCTTTCAATCAGATGTTGGTACATGGTTTATTGTTGGAAGTCTAGGAAGTAAAGTGGCCCTATTTGCATAAAATTCTGTGACTCATTGACTCACAGATTGTAAATCAGATGAACATTGGATTTTAATTAATTACATTAATTTTAGGGGGAAACAACAAAACTGAAAAGTCTGCAGTGCTTCATTTACTGAGAAAGCTCTGAAATGTCTTTTATTTTTAGCAAGAACCATAAAAACATTTCATACCGAAATAATGTAAAAAAAAAATCAAGGGAGGTTGTATTACTCAGCGTGATCACGCCCTTTAAAAGACTCTGACATTTTCTATATTTTTGTGAGTTTCTTTAGAAAGAATTATATATACTTACGTACATTACATACATTGTGTGTAATATATATATATATGTATATATGTGTATATATACTTCTATCCACATATTCACATACATATACAAGAACAACTTTATAATACCATCCATCACAGATAGAGAGAGCTACAATTTGAAATTCTGATGCTCAGGGCAAGTACCACAAAACAGGTTGGTCAAAAAGGTTGGTAACTATCCTGGAACGAGCTATTTATGACAGATTCTGTTGTGGAGGGGAGAAGAGAAAATGCAGTTCATTCAGACCTTAGGAGAGAGGGACAGACATACCAAGACACCCCTTCTTCAACTGGGTTAAGAGGACATTTCAGAACACTTCAAAGCACCTACTGGGAAGGCCACCATTGTGGGGAAAGGGAGTAGGGTAGGGCTGGACCAGGTGAGAGCTGGCAGGGAAGAAGGGAAGAAAGCACCATCTGGTAGATTCATATTTTTTACTAAGTATTCTTGCTAAATGCTAAGCTTGGTGGGTTTGTTCCTTAATTTGTTTATTTATCAAAGGAAAAAGTATAAGTGCTATCAGCCTCTAAATTTTGACATCCCTGGATAAAACCCTGATTGCTTCACCTTAGTTAGAGCTTTGACAATGGGCAGAATCCAGTGTTAAGAGCTCTGTTTTGGACCTCACCCAAGGGAGGGGGTTTCATTGCAAAGCAGATTCATTTATAAGACTTGCCCCATGGCATGAACCTCAAAGATAGTGTTACAGTGATATTCCTTTGTGTGTGTGTGTGTGTGTGTGTGTGTGTAGACAAGCATACATTGTGTATATAAACATATATCATAGAACACTAGCAGGTAAGGAATTAACTTTTTTCTAATGAATTTAATGAGTAAGCCATATTGCAGAACTATTATCCTTGTCCCATGTTAAATTTCTGGATGAATATGTTACCCCTTTCTTTTTCGTGCCTTTCAGTAAGAATCATTCAATGCACTACTTATCATTCAATTAGGAGGTCAGCAGGCACAGGAAAACCAAACCGAACAAGCAAATCAAAAAAAAAAAAACCCAACCCCAAACAAATAAACAAAAAACCCCAAAACCTTGCTGTAGGGAGAGGAATCCAGTCCAAATGAATTGGAAGAAAAAAATAACTCTCTAATGTGTAGGGAAAATTAGAATTATTGAATCCATTTCTCAACTCAACCATGCCTTCAGGTGCAGCGTAGTGCTCCCCTGGAGGTCTATGTGCCCTTTTGTATTTAGAATGGCTTTGTAGAGTGGAAACCCCAATTTATTGCTAGCATCAGGGGTAGAAATAGAAATAATGCTGTCAGCTGATTGGGTTACATTAGACTTTGGCTGCGTGCAGCTGTTTTGATCTGATGTATCTCTAAATCAGAGCTAGAATGACTTCCATTGTGTGGTGTTTTGAAAGAAACTAAAAATGTAGGAATGAGGATTGGCTCAGGCCATAGAGCTCAGTTTTCAACTTTGTGGTCAGAACTTGAAATTCAACAGAATAGACTTTCTCCTTGACTCTGGTAGGCAATATTTGGGAAATCAATCTGAATTTCCTTTTTGTTCAAAGTGGATGGATTTGGAATCAGAAGACCTAGGTTGGAACCCCAGCTTGACTACTTACTATCTTTGTGACCTTGGATAAGTCAATTTACTCCTGAGTTTTTTTCTCAGAAAAATAAGGGGATTGCACTAGATGACTTCTAAGGTCTCTGTAATCTATGATCCTATAATCCTTTGACTATATGAAATTTTATCAGTGAGGTTAGGAGGAAGGCTATGGAATGTTTATTATGACTACTATAAATTTTTATTGATCTTTTGTTTTTAAACTGCCTAAATTTCCCCGTATCACTTCCCTTCCTCCTCCTAGGCTATCCCATGTAACCAAGAGTTTTAAAAAAATAGACAGCATTTATATAGCTCTTTATGGTTTGCAAAGCACTGTACATATGCCATCTCTTTTGATCCTCATAACCCTATGAAGTAGGTGCTATTATTATCCCCATTTTATAAATGAGGAAACTGAGGCTGAAAAGGTTAAATGATTTTCAGGGTCATACAACTAATAAATCTCTAAGGCAGGATTCAAATTCAGGTTTTACTTTAGGTCTAGTGCTCTTACCTATTGCACTAGCTAAATAGAATTTTAAAATAGATTTTTAAATATCTGAAAACATATACAATGTTCCAAAGCTGAGGGCCTCCTTCCTTTACAAAGGAGTCTCTTCTCATATCTCTTCTTTAGATTTACGTAATCTTTGCAATATTGCAACATTTGTTTTTTATTGTCTTGTGAGTGTTTCCATTAACATAGTTTTAGTCATTGTTTCCTTGACTTTGCTTGCTTCACTCTGTATCAGATCATGTATGTCTTTCCATACTTCTCTCTATTCATCTTCTTTGTCATTTCTTACATTTCAATGATATTTTATGACACTCATGATACCACAACTTGTTTATCTATTCCCTAATCTACGCCCATCATGGCATATCTTTGTTTATAGTTCTTTGCTACCACAAAAAGTGCTGTTATGAATATTTTGGTGTATATTAAGACTTTTAAAAATCAATTATTTCCTTTTGGTATATGCCAAATAGTGGAATCTCTGAATCAGAGATCATAAACATTGTAGCAATTTTATTTGCATAATTCCAAATTGCTTTGCCAAGTGATTGTACTAAATCACAGCTCCATCAAAAAATGCATTAGTAGCACCAATCTTTTCTACAACCTTTCCAACCCTGACTATGTCAAGCTTTTGTCATCTTTGCCAATTTTCTGGGTGTGAGGTGAAACAAGGATTTTTAAAATTTGTGTTTTTATTATTATCAGTGATATAGAACATTCTTTTGCATACTTATTAATAGTTTGCTTTTCTTTTAAGAACTGCTTGTTTGTATTCTTTGACTGCTTATCTATTAAGGAGTGGCTTTTGGTCTTATTTATTTTTGTTAGTTGTGTAACCCCAATTTCTAAATTAGATGTAATCACTATGGCTTATGTTCCATCTCATACTGCCATCTTTGTTGAGGCAATGACAATGATAGAACTTTATTTCTAGTAATAAATTCCTTTGGTGAAATGAATGAATGAATTAAAAAGCATTTGTTAAGTGCTCACCATGTACAAAGTAGGGCCAGTTAGGTAGTTCAGTGGATATTGCACTGGGTCTGCAATCAGAAAGCCCTGAATTAAAATCTGGCCTCAGACATTTACTAGCTGTGTGACCCTAGGCAAGTCTCTTAATCCTGTTTTCTCAGTTTCTCACCTGTAAAATTGAGCTGGAGAAGAAAATGGCACACCACTCTAGTATCTTTGCCAAGAAATCCCTAAAATGGGGTCACAAAGAGTCAGACATAACTGAAATGACTCAAAAACAAAAATGTACAAAGCAGATAATTAGAATAATATTAAGTATCTTACATTTTGGCTTAAAGAACAGATCTCTAGAGCACCAAAACAATCAATTTCAATTCAGTGGGAAAAATAATGTATGTGTGCACAAAATCACTTTTTGGTTGCAATTATATAGGGAAATATAATTGCTTGTTTGACTGAATTTTTCACCATTTAACCTGCTTCTTTGGCATTATTACCTCATCCAGTGGGTGCTGAGTTGAATTTTATCTAGGTATAATAAGCAGGCTTCATTGTAGGTACTTGCTGGGACACTTACTCTTTAGTTAATTTGAAACTTGCCTGATTTTCCTTTCCAATATTGAGTTCTTTGAAATCACATTTCCTTTTTTATTTACAATTAATTTTTTGTATATAATCATGTTTCTTTTAAGTTCACAGTTTTACTGGCATATAATTGTGCCTAGTTATTTATGATATTTCTCCTTATTTCTTGTTTATTGTGAATTCAATCTTGTTCTTTTTTAATTTGGATGATTTGATTTTCTTCTCTTCTCTTTGACCAAATTAGATAATAGTTGTCAATTTTACTAATCTGTTCAAAAGACTTGCTCCCAGTTTCATTTACCAGCTCTAACTATAGTCTTTATAATTTCAAGTTTATCTACTTCTCTAATTTTCAAAATCTCTTCTTTTGTGCCTATTTATGGGTTGTTAATGTTGATGTTCTAATTTTTAAATTGTGTCCTTGCTTATTAGTCTGATTATTTTGTAGTGACCAAAAATGAGGAAAGTGAAGACCCTATTGCATTTGGAATACTGTATTCAGATGTGGGTATTACATTATAGGAAAAATATGGACAACCTAGAGAGCATCTAGAGTTAGACTCTAGTCAGGATAGGAAAAGCTCTGGAAAAGGTGCCATTTGAAGATTAATTTAAAAAAAAAAACAACTAGTGATGCTTAACCTGGAAAAGGGAAAACTTGGAGGTAGGGAATATACTGGTTCTTTTCCAGTATTTGAAGGTCCTAAAAATGAGAGAATTTTGTTTTCTTGGGCCCCAGAAGAAGAACTAGGACTAGTGTGTAGAAACTGTAGAGAGGTAGATGTAGGTTTTCCATGCCAATTAGATCTACTTAATGGTGGAATGGATTACTGCAGGTCTTTCAAAGGCTTGATGCCAACTGGTCTGGGATGTACAGAAAATTTCTATGCACACACAATTTGGTCCAAATGACCTCTGTTTGTGTTCTATTCCTGAGATCCTGCTCTATGATCCTTGGCAAATTATTTAATCTTCCCGTGTTTCAGTTTCCTCATGTATAAAATAGGGATAATAATATTCATATTACCTCATTAAGTTTTTGTGACCAAAAAAGTACTTTGTAAACCTTAAAAAAAAGTTATATAAATATGTCAATTTCTGACAAAGGATAGTGGGAATGCTTTGGGAGTTGAGTTAATAAGTGGTGAACTACTTATGTAATTTACTTTTGACAAGTTACGTAAAGTTCCTAGATTTCAGTTTCCTAATCTGTAGGCTGAAGATGTTAGGATAGGTAGCGTAAAGCCTCATTTTTCTATCTCACTTCTATACTTACTGTTTTGAAGTTGTTGTTTGTAGTTCTAAAGTTTGACCCCTTTGTTTCTTACAGAGTTAAACTTTGAGTTTCCCTTTGTCAGCAGCATGTAGATTCTGTTAATATATATTTTGTTTTCCATTTCAAAGACATTTTGGGGACATTATTTCCTGGAGGATATCATAGTTTTTTGGCATATAATCTTTAGATTATCTCTAAGTGTTTAATAATAAAGAACTCAAGCATACTTCTAAAATTGTCCTTTGATTCTGTTGTATAAAATTTTCTTCCATCTTTTTATTTAAGTTCCAGATACACTCTCTTTTTCATAGAATTTATTGCTTGGGAGTGTTTTGAATATAAGATAGTGTCTATTAGAGGCCATTAATGCTGTATGTCAAATCGAATAGGGAAACTAATCAGACCTTGATTACTTCACAATTTGTTTATTTATTGCTGTCCCCAACATTCAATCGAAGAGAAAGGGTGGCAAGTTCTCAGCAACTTATAGACTTTAATTATGGTCCAGGTTCTGTCACTAACTAGCTGTGTGATCTTGGGTTAATAACTTAGTCTCTCTCTTAATCTTAGTCTTCTGTGTATGAGCAAGGAGCTGGATTAAACAATATTGCTAAAGTTTCTTCAATTCAAAAATTTTATGATTCCATCAAAACTCTCAAGAATTTATTAAGCATCTACTATATGAAAATCATTTTATTATCTGTTGAGCTCCTCAAAGAGCTTATATTCCTATGTGAGTGTTATGAATGTCCAGAAGCATCTGATAATGGCAGATATAGGCCTGGACATCTATAAAATATGTTTATTTTCCTAACTTTACCAAAGTCCTAAAACTTTCTTCTGATGAAAGAAAATGGATTGTGTAATGAAATTCTATTCAGTCTATGTTATATGACCAAGATTGGTGATAGTAGGAGGAAGTTATTTTGAACTGGGATCAAGATTTTTTCCCCCTCTCTTGTTTCAAGTTCATTATAATCATTTTAATCTTATAAATATCAGTGGCTTAGTAGAAAGGTGCAGGGAAAAAAGCCCTGTGAGAGGTAGCTTACAAACAGAAAAGTTAAACATATAAATTATCAAAACATATGGATTGGTAGAAATAGAAAATCAAGTCTAAAATCAAGTCTCGTAGGATCAAGTATTGTCAAGTATGTCCTCAAAAAATTCTCAAAAACAGAGAGCTCTTGTTCCCTTGTACTCATGTTTAACATTTCTAAATTTTAACATTGACATTCAGAGTTTAAAGTCTTGACAGAAGATGCTGCGAATGAAATACTTCTTGTAATTACTCTTTTCTTCTTATACCATTTTCTTTTTTCAGTACCTGAAAAAGAAGATCAGCTCTAGCCTAAAAAATATTTGAGCATATATTCAGACCTGATGAAACATATGAATTTAGTTACTTCTCACATTAGAACATCAGCTATACCCATCTTTTTATCCATCACAAAGTAGTAGAAGGACTATGGGGACAATCCATGTGATGGCAGTAGCCTAATGGTTAAGCATTTGGAATCTATTGAAACTCCACCCTCCACTCATAGACCTGTGCAGCCTAAATAACTCATGGTAATAGTGGAGGACTTATGCTTCCAACTCTTTACCTTAAGAAGCTGATTCCAGGAACTTGTCTGAACTACAAAAGATAATAGCTGGGGCCATGTGAATCTACTTCTTCTCCCCTGAAAGATGATTCTAGAAACTTGTTGGTCAGTCATTTCAGTCATGTCTGACTCTTCATGACCCCCTTTGGGGTTTTCTTGGCAAAGATACTGGAGTAGTTTGCCATTTCCTTCTCCAGTTCATTTTACTGATGAGGAAAATGAGGCAAACAGGGTTAAATGACTTGCCCAGGCTGTCTGAGCCAAATTTGAGCTCAGGAAGATGAGTCTTCCTGACTCCAGGCCCAATACTCTATCCATTGCACCATCTAGCAGAAATCTTCCCCTCTTCTCTCTAAGAAGCTGAGTCTAAGAAGCTCTCAACTGGCCCTGTCCAAAAACACCCCCTCCTGAGAGCCACGTGGTCCCCTGCTTTGCTGCTACCTGTCCACAGCTACCATCTATGAAACTGGTATGAGGGCAGCATTGGTAGCCAGTCCCTGATGTGGGCTTCACTTTCCTTGTATATTCTCAATTTCTGGTCACTTGTTTGTCTCAGCTCTCTCTGGATTGCTTTTAACCCTGGCAGATACTTCTTCCTTTAGTAGGTTCAGTGAAAGGCTATGAATCTACAATTGCCTGACCCATTAAATGTTAGTACTCAATCTACTTGGAGGTGGGGTGGGGAGCAATTCCTACTTATCAAGGAAACAAATCAAAAGTCCCATATATAGCCTCATCTTTTAGCCTTGTTATGTTGTTTAGCCATACTTCTGACTGAATTGGTTACATAAACAATAATAAGAAACTAGCTTCTGAAGTAGAAGTAATGTTCTGAGATCAGTTCTGATCCCTGAAACTACCAGTTCCCCTTCTTCCAATTACATTGTGTTTATTTTGTGTATGTGTTGTACATATTTATTTATATGTTATTTCCCTCATAGAATGTAAGGGCAGATGAATGAGGCTGAATTCAAAAGAATTTCATGTTTCTATTGTCATTGTTTGTCCTTAATTCTCAAAGAGGACCAAAGACATCAGCTGGGTGATGTCTTGACTTGTAAGTGAATTGGATTTAAGTGAGGCAGGGCTATGCAAAGTCATTAGCCTCACTCTCCCCTCCAAGGTCATCTGAGTCCAATGGCAAGACATAGGTCAGAACAACTGGGGATGATCCCAAATAAAGTAGGAAGCCTGGCCTTTTTAAGCTAAGTTCTTTCCTAGGTTTCAGTTTGTCTGATGCAACACCCATTCAGTGATTTAAGGCTAGGTAAGAAATGAGGCAAAAGGATGGCCTAGTTTGCCTACTCAAAGAAATCATAAAAATGACTCTCTCTGAAAGAGAATAAGCTGAGGTCTGTAGTTAATGCTAAAGACAGAAAAAACATTTTTTTGTTTCTGTTTTTGCTTTTTTAAAAAGTTATCTTGAGAGTAAGAGGAAGATCCAAGTAGAGATAGAGTTGCTGTTCAGATTGAATGGGCTGATGATAATGAGAGATGGAAAGAAGACAGAACTACTCAACACTTGCCTGTTTTCTCTAACAAGGAAAATAATCTGACTAGGACTTACAGACCAAAAAATAATTAAGAGAGAATCAAAACTCAAAGTAAGTAAGATGGTAAAAGAATATTTAGCTATCCTCAAAGACTTCAAGTTAACAGATCCAGATGAACAATGTTCTCAGGGAACTAAAAGAACATACAGTAAGATTACTAATTTGCTGATGGTGATCTTTGAAAAATAGTGAAAATGGGAGATTTACCATAGGACTAAAGAAAGCTGAATGTTTTCCTAATTTTTTAAAGAAGAAAGTAAGTTTTAAAAATTATTTTCTGTGGAGCTTGATCTCAATTCTTGGCAAAATTCTAGGACATAATATTTAAGTGTGGTTCATAAATATTTAGAAAAGGAAGAGGCAAGAAAAGAAAGAAAGGCAGGTTGGAGGCATTTCAAAGAAAATGAACAGAATAAAGTTCAGAAGGAGTCATTGACAAGCAGTACAGCTTTGAAAGTAGCATGTTGAATTTGCTTTATATATATGGGTGTGTATATTCATATACACATATAATAATTTTAAAGCAAGTTGTATGTACATAGTATAAATTTGTAGTTTTATGTGCTATCATCTTTTTCAGTTCTATTTTGTATATAGAAATGCTCATTTTGGGGGTATTTAAATGCAGAATATAAAATAAATTTTTAAAAAAGAAGGAATAGATGCTCGCTAGGAACCGGCATGATTTCATCAAGAATAAGTCATGCCAGACTGACCTAAATTCCTGTTTTGGGACAGAATAACTCAATATTAGATCATAGCAACTCTCTAAGAAAAAACTCTAGATTTCAGTGAAACATTTGTCAAAATCTTTCATAATATTTTTATGGATAATATGGAAAGATGTGAACTACATGATAGTGCAGTTGGGTAGATGCACAACTGACCCAGAGTGACTATTAATCAATATTAACCTACTGTGTTATCTGTAGCAGAATAACTGCTGGATTCTGCTACACTATCCTGTAACACTGGATTCTGTCCTTGGTGCTTTTCTGGTCAATTTTTATCAGTGACTTGGATAAAGATATAGTTGACCTGCTTGTCAAATTTTCAGGTGACAGGAAGCTGAAAAGTTAATCTAATGCATTACTAAGACAAAAAAAGTCTCATTAGGCTAGAATGATGGGTTGAAATTAATAAGATGAAATTTAATGGGAAAAATGTTAAATGCTTCACTTAGATTAAAAAAACAACAACGATATGTGTATTAGATTGGAAGGATTTTGTTCAATCTACATTGCATGAGACAAAGATCTTGGGATTCTAATGGACTACAAACTTGATATGAGTTAACTGTGAAATGGAACTCTCAAAAAAGCTTAATGCAATCTTAGACTGTATTAGTAGATACATAGCATCTGAAGTGATGGAGGTGTAATAATCCCTCTGAAATGTGTCCTGATCAGACCACATCTGAATAATTATTCAGTCATTTCTGTTATATTTTAAGATGGACAATAGTAAATAGCAAGTTGGAGGCTATCTAGTGGGGGCAACCAGTATGGTGGAGGACATTGACATCTTGCCATATGAGAATGGGTTTGAGTAACTGGGGATGGTTAGCCTTGCGAAGATAGTGCTTAGATGGGACATTATGGATCTCTCCACATTTTTCAAGGATTGTCATATCTCCTTCTCCCTTATTAGAACTGTGACTTTTTCCTTTTGTGATGGCCATAGGAAAGAAACATTAGACTGGTTCTGCTTGAGCTTAGAAAACAAAAAGGAAACAGCTTTTGATGTGAATTCACTAAATGAGAGCCTTCCAGAGGAATGGGCTGACTCCAGAGGTAATGGATTCTTCCCTACTAGAGGAATTCAAGGAAAGACTAATAATTACCTGTTGGTGATGTTAGACTTCCTCTGAAGTCCTGATTCTAAAATTCTATGAATTTTCTATCTCAAGTACTGATGTCTCTTCAAAGCTCCAGACTCATCTTTCCAACTGCCTATGGTACAACTGAGGCAGCTAGGTGGTGCATTGGATATAGTGCCTGTTCTGGAGTTAGGAAGCACTGAGTTCAAATCTGACCTCGGACATTTATTATGTGACCCTGGGTAAGTCACTTCACCCTGTTTGCCTCAGTTTCCTCATCTAAGCTGGAGAAAGAAATGACAAACCACTCCAGTATCTTTGCCAAGAAAATCCCAAATGAGATCATGAAGAGTCAGATGTGACTGGACAACAACAATACAGTACATCTCCAAATAATGTCTCATCAGCACCTCAAACTCAACATATGCCATACCAACCTCATTATCTTTTCCCCCAAACCTGTTCCTTATGACTTTACCCTTTCCATTAATGGAACTACCATTAAACCTGTCCCTCGAGTATGAAATATCATGTTTTTAAATGCCAGGTTTGGTTGATGTATTGCTTAGTTTTGCTGTACTGTTCTCCCCACCCTCCCCCATTTTTATTCATTATTATAAAGGATTGTTCCCTTGAGGGGGAGGGGAAGGAGGAAGGAAACGTTTAATAACAAAGGTGATTCAAAAACAAATATACCAATAATTTTTAAAAAATACCTTTCCCCAGACCAAACACTTGACACTTACTAGCTGTGTGACCATGGGCAAGTCGCTTAACCCCAATTGCCTAAAAATGAATAAATAAATAAATGATCTTTTCCAACCTGGAGAGACTTACATGAACTGATGCTGAACGAAGTGAGCAGAATCAGGAGAACATTGTACACAGTAACAGTAACATCGTGTGATGATCAACTATGACAGACTTAGCTCTTCTCAGCAATACAATGATCCAAAACAATTCCAAAAGATTCATGATGGGAAATGCTATCCACATCCAGAGAAAGAACTGATGGCATCTGAATGCAGATCAAAATATATTATTTTCACTTTCTTTGTTTTCTTTTGTGTGTGTGTGTTTCTTCTTTTGTTCTTTCACAACGTGACTAATATGGAAATATGTTTAACATGATTGCACAGGTATAACCTATATCAGATTGCTTGCCATCTTGGGGAGGGGAGGGAAGGAGGGAGAAACATTTGGAACTCAAAATCTTACAAAAAATGAATGTTGAAAACAATCTTTTACATGTAATTGGAAAAATAAAATACTAAAAATTATCTTTTCCTTTAACTATATCTTTTCTTTCATCTCTCATATTAAATCAGTCACCAAGGACTGCCCATTCCACTTTTGGGGATCTCTAGCATCAGTCATCTTCTTTCAATTCTCATGGTTACTACCCTAGTATTTCCTACCCTTAAGCCAGGGGTGCTTAATTTGGGGTCCTTGGATCCCCAAGGAGTCTGTGGATATATTTCAAGGGATCTATGAACTGAAGTGGAAAAATTATATCTTTATTTCAATATAATTGGTTTTCTTTGTAACTCTTTGTGTTTTATTTTACTTATTTAGAAACAATATTCTGAAAAAGGGTCCATAGTCTTTCTTTACCCGACTGTCAAAAAAGTCCGTGACACAAAAATGGTTAAGAACTTCTGCACAAAACCCTCACTGTCACCATCCTGAACTATTGAAATATTCTCCTTATGGAACTTCTCTCCTCTACTCTCTTCTTTTAGTGCAATGACCCATTTTCATTGTTGCCTCTCTTACTATCACATCTTGTAGAGATCCAAAGCCTAATAATAATGTAAAAATATGATGAGTACTTCAAGCATTTCTTATCTCTGAACGGCACTGACAGGCAGCTGTGGTGATCAGCCTGACTCCTCTTGGACCACGTCACAGCATAATCTAGATACTAAGCCTCCTCCTCCAGACATGCCTCCACCCTGTTCCTCCTCTTCAGAAGTCACATCCCCCTGCTTCCTGGAAGTCTGCCTTTGTTGTTGTGATATAGTTGTTAACTTGGAGCAACATCATTTCTATAATTCCTGCCCTTATTGCTGAGTGGAAGTTAACTCTGTGCAGACACTCTTCATTCTCAAGTTTGCCTCTGGTTCTTGCTATAATTTTTCCTTTGGTCAGGTGACATATTCAAAACCTGTTCCTTCTCTCAGGTCATCAGAGCAAGGAATTTGTTTATTACCATCACCTGCATCCACACAGATGCCTTTTAATTCCTTCCTGCCTGCCTGCCTTTCTTCCTTGCCTTTTCCCTTTCCTTCTTTTCCCTTCCCTTCCCTTCTTTTCCCTTCCCTTCCCTTCCTTCCTTCATCTAATTCTAAACCCTATGTATAAGGGTATGATTCTCCATGTGGACAGAGGGAGAGGAAAGAAGGAAGGAAGGAAGGAAGGAAAGAAGGAAGGAAGGAGGGAAGGAAAGAGCATTGTCCAACTGGAACTGGCTAGTTGGGTACCCAGTGGGGCAGCTACTATTACTTACACTATTACTTTTTTTTTACTATTAATTATTACTAATTACTACTAATAATTACACTATTGTTTGTCCTTTGTTCTCCAAGAGGACCAATGACATTAGGAGGGTGATGTCTTGACTTGCAAGTGAATTGGATTTAAGTGAGGCAGGGCTGTGCAAAGTCATCAGTCCCATTATCTCTTCAGACAAACTGAGACCTGGAAAAGCTTAGCTTAAAAAGGCCAAGGTCTCCCCACTGCATCTGGGGCCATCTCCAGTGGTCCTGACCTAGGTCCTGCCACTGGACTCAGATGACTCTGGAGGAGAGAATGAGACTGGTGACTTTGTACAGTCCTGCCTCACTTAAATCCATTTCACTTGCAAGCCAAGACATCACCCTCCTGATGTCATTGGTCCTCTTTGAGAATGAAGGATGAACAATGATATCTCCCCCAGAGATCACCTAGCACACAGTACCCTGCGCACAGTAGGAGCATTAGAATTCTTCTTGAGGCTAGTTCTGTTGTGAAGGCATAACAACATTACCCTTCATATCTGAGTAACCATTCTTATAGAACAATCTGGTCACCTTCCGCTTAAACACCTTCAATGGCTCTTTATTGCCTATGGAGCAGATTTTAGAATTTCCTTAGAATTCAAAGGTCTATAAAATTGATGCCACCTTTCCAATCTAGCCTGATTCCTCTTCTCCTCATACTTTTCACTGCAGCCAAAATAAACTATTTGTTGTTTCCTGAACATTCCCTGCACTTTTTTGCCTTTACTTTCTTGCTATTCTACTTTCTGCGCCTAGAACATACCATGGATGCCTTTGGATGTTGAATTCTTGCCCTTCCTTTAAAGACCAACTCAAATACCATTTCCTTTATGAAGCTTTTCTCACCCCATTGAGTTGATAATGACCTTTCCCCTTGGGCCTTGTATAGCATTTGGCTTTTCTAACTCTCTGATGCACTTATCATGTAACATTTTATTTTATAATGACATGTTTGTGACTTCTTTACTTCCTTACCTTTCTTTCCATCCTTTGCCTGGTACATAATATGCACTGAATAAATGCCTTTTCATTCATTCTTTTATTCATTCATTCATTTATCTAAATTCTGTATCTCCCTCAGAGCTTACCTAGCACAGTACCCTGCATATAGTAGGTGCTCAATAGATGTTTAATTTGTTAAACTGGATTTAAATTGAAGAGGGGCTAATTTCAGCTTTATACAAAGGGCAACATTTGAGCTAGACAAAAGTGGGATAGTCTATGTAGGAGGCAGTCATTTTGACTGTCACTGGATGTTTTCAGATGGAGGCCTAATAGCCAGTTCTCAGGGATGTGGTAGAGGGAATACCTTCAAGTATGTGCTCTACTGGGTGATCTTTGAAACTCCCTCCAACTTATAGATTCCATGATTTTCTACTTATGCAAAGAATCTCTTTTCCTCCTTTCTCTTCCAAGCTTGATTCAAGAGAAGCCTGAAGAGCCTTATGGGAGATTCGTTAGTTTTAGCAGGTGACTGTGACATTTGCCACAGTCAACTCCAGGCAGGGTCTTACCGGAAAAAAAAAATCAATAAACAAAATATGATCTGGCTATCCCCCTCCCCGTCTTCTTCCCTCTGCTGAGAATCTCTTCCTAAACCTGGCCTGCCCCTAATTCACCTCCAGAAGGTACCTAATGTGAGGTCCTGCAAGATGCTGCTTGACGGGAGGGCCTTGGCTGTGGCTCCTGTTCATTTGAGCTTGGGGCATCCTAATCTGTGCCCTGGTGCTGGAAAGACTCATTGCACTGGTGCATTTCAGAGCAAGAGAAGAGAAAAATATTGGCAGGAATGAGTGAGAAAGGCAGAGTGAGCTAGCTAGCTAGAGGATGGGGGTCACAGAGGATTAATGATCCAGAGCGGGGGCTTCTTCAACCAAAATCTCACCTTGCCATTTCAGACTGAGGGAATTTTTTTTGCATCTCTCTCTCTCTCTCTCTCTCTCTCTCTCTCTCTCTCTCTCTCTCCCTCTCCCTCATTCTCTCTCTCTCTCTCTCCCTCTCCCTCATTTTCTCTCTCTCTCTCTCTCTCTCTCCCTCGTTCTCTCTCTCTCCCTCTCTCTCTCTCTCCCTCTCCCTCATTTTCTCTCTCTCTCTCTTCCTCTCTTGTTTATGTGCGGGGCTGGGCCTTTCTTAGATTGCCTTCTCAGTCTAGGCAGGGCCTATGAATTTGCTGTTTAACCAAAATCCAATTGAGTGCCATAGGAAAGAGAAAGGAAAACCTCTCACACCCAAGTAGCCCACGCAGTAAACAAAGGGAAATCCTGCTGTGCCAGCTACTGGCTCCAGGAAGGCCCCAGTGGGAAGCCCGTGTGGTCTGTGCCAGGAGGAGGGCAGCAGCAGAGGCTGGGCAACCAGGAAGAAACTGGTTTGTTTGCAAACTCCAGTTCCTCAGGGTGGTCTGTACTTTCCCCCTTCTTGGAGTTCCGCCTCACCCCCAGGTAACACTGGTCTCCCACTGACTCCTTCTCTTTGCTTTTTCAGACCTCCTCCATGTTGGGTCACCACCGCACTTCCAATTTGGGAAGGCTGTCACCAATTTCTGGCGACATGCAAGAGGCTCGTTAGGCTGTATTTATGAAGATTTATGGAGAAGCTAACACACATTAGGCCCTGAAAGCAGAGCTCAGGTGGGCTGTCTTCCCCAGGTGGCAGGCCCAGTGAGGTAGCAAGCATTTGATGATCCTGGAGGAAGGAGGGCACAGGGCCCCAGCCCGCTATGGGGAAGTAAAGAAGCTTCCCTTTGCCTGTGCTCTCTGTCTGCACTCATTCTTCTTTAAAGAGAGAAAGAGACTCGTTTTCTGTGGCATCTCACACGGAGGGGGAAAGGCCAAGATAAATGGATAGTTTCAAGGTCATTAGCTTCCTGAGCTCACAGTTTGCCTTGCTCTGCCAGAGTTCTGCTTGGAGAGGTTATAAATGTTTTTTGGTTGGAATAGGGGAGCTCATTGTTGGGCTCGGGATCCTGAGACCAGCTGCCAGTGGCCAATCTGAATTCTGGGGCTGTGGAGCTGGCCTTCATCCCCTTTCAAACTCTGCTTGTGTAAACATTTGAGACAATAACGTACTGGTGATTTTGTGAATGGTGGAGGAGAACCTGAAAGTGTCCTTTAGAGCCTACCCAGAAGAAGATGACCTTCCTAGTGCTAGAAACAAACAAATAAACAAACAAACAAATGACAAAGTCAGGTGATCCTCCATCCTAGAAATGACCTGAACATGACACTTGGGTCTAAACTTTGGGTTCTCGTCGCCACGTGATCTCTCTGCTCTGGGATGAGAGAGGACAATTATAGAAAGAAAAGCAGAGTGGTTGGAGGTGGTGGCAGAGGAGGAGTGCTTTAATGGGATTCTGGACTAGAAATGCCATTTTCCTCTCCCTAACCCTCTGCCTATCTCCTCTTTCATTCCCCCAGGTTGTCTCTGACCATCCCTCCGCCCCTTCTCTGTTACACCATTCTAATCAGCCTCTCCAGGGAACCCTTCTCTTTATCCCTCTCTTTCTGGTTGACCTCTCTCTCTGACACTTTCCTCTTCTAATTGCCCTCCCCCATGTCCTTTCCTCTTTTTTTTCCCCTTCCAAACTGTCTTCAATGAAGCACCTGGCAAATCGTGTGTTTGGCAGATGGCTTGACCTCTGCACACCTGCAGTTAAGCTAGTGTGACACACAGGTGTTCCTGACCTACATAGACACATCGATTCAGAACTGGCAGTTACCTTAGAGTAGTGGCGTCAAATTTAAATAAAAACAGGGGCCACCAAATCATTCATAAAGATTTCTGCAGGCCACATAACAACTTATTAACATTATCTATGTTCTACTTTTGAAAAAAATTGTTTTGTTAAATATTTACTGGTTACATTTTAATCTGGTTGGCGCTGCACTTGGGAGGGTTGCTGGTACCTTTGCCTGTGTATGTGACACCTCTGTCTTAGAAATAATCTTCTACTTTTCATTTCTCTTATTTTACTGATGAGAAAACTGAGATTCAGAGAGATGAAATGATTCCAAGTCACCAGCAGCAGAGTCAGGATCTTAGCCCAGGCCCTTTGACTCCCAAATCTAGTGATCTTTCCAATGTTCAACCCTGACTCCCAGTGCCTACCTAGCTAGCCCACAGCCAGGTTTGGATATTAGAATCTGCATCCATAGACAACCTCCAAGGAGCAGCAAATGTCCTGCGAAGGGAAGGAAGTTTTCTTGCTTCTAAAGTGTCAATTGAAGGAGAAGTGATTACTTCCAAATTCTCCTTGGGGCAGTGAATGGAGAGGATTTACTGCAACCTGTCTCATTCCATTCCTGGTTTCCAGGGTTATTGGAGAATGTCATGTTTTCCAGGCTATAACTGGTTCTGCCTCTAAATTCACTGTCCAGGATATAACTCTGTAATAACTGGACAATTATTCTCCCAGGAATCTTTCTTCTTCTAATTTGCCTCCAGGGAGAGATGCAAGAAGGCTGCTCCATGCAGGAAAGGTGGCAACGGAAGTCAGTTTCCTGTGTATTCTGGAGTAACCCAAGAGAGCATCAGGTGGATTGGTCTGGCTTTGGCGAGAGCACAGCATGGAAGCTTTCAAGCCTCAGGTTCTCACACAGAGAAATGGCGTTGCAGGGTTCCAACTTCATTGGGACTGGTAGTAGAAGCAGCCCAGCCATTCCCTGGGGCCATATTTGCCTCCAAGAGAGCTATTGTTCTATTGGAATGGGATTAAAAGAGCACAGTGCACTTAGTAGGTACTTAAATGTTAGTTGATTGACTGAGGAATGATTGACAAGGAAAAGTACTATAGAAAAATAGCATTACTGAGATGTAAGATTTCTCATTCTGAGATGCTCGGGGCTATGTAAAAATTTTGGCTGCAATCTATAAAACAAGGTGTCTATAAAGTGTGTAGTCCATAAAACAAGGCAAAGGATTAATCAGATCTCACGAGAGTGTAGGGAAGAGCAACAAGATAATCAAGGGAATGGAAGGATGGAGGTAGCTATCAATATAGCGGTAAAATCAATGAATTTGGAATTAAAAAACCTGCTATTCACTGAGTGTGATGTCAGGAGTGTGATGTCCTAACCTCTCAGGTCTCCAGTTTCCTCAATTTATGGCAGGGGTTGAATTAGAGCAGGAGTCTGTCTTAGGCAGGGACTATCTTTGTAGCCTCTGTACTATGTGTCTGACACCTGACAGGCGCTTAATAAATGTTTATTGACTGTCTAAGCCAATGTTATGCTATTACACCATGTTGCTTTCTTTTAATGGCCAGAGGAAGGGTAGGAAATTCCATTTAGTTTTCCTCCTATCTTCAGAGAACAAAATAGTAACTATGTACGTTATCGCATTTTAGCTTCATAGCAACTCTGAGGTTTTATTAACCCCCAATTTATAGATGGGGAAACTGAGGTATGGAGGTAAATGTTTTGCCCATAGTCACATCATTAGAAAGTATTAGAGGTAGCATTGAAATCTAGGTCTCTGGTAACCATAGGGCCATATTATAGCATGTTACTTCTCAAAAGGGGCAGCTAGGTGGTTCAGTGGATAGATCGCTGGGCCTAGAGTCAGGAAGACTCATCATCCTGAGTTCAAATCCCCTCTCAGACACTTACTAGCTATGTGATCCAGGGCAAGTAATCCTGTTTGCCTCAGTTTCCTCATCTGTAAAATTAGATGGAGAAGGAAATGGCAAACCCCTCCAGTATCTTTGCCAAGAAAACCCCAAAAAGGGTCATGAAGAATTGGACATGACTAAAAATGACTGAACAACAACAATTGTATTGTAACTTACCTGGGTATGCCCAGATCTCCAAACATGGAGGTGCCCTGAGGGGCCTTTGGAGTTTTTCTAGATTTCCTAACATAGAGACCTCTGCGTCCTCTAGCATGTGAGTGAATGTAGCCTCCTTTGGTTGATTTCCTAACCAGAATGGGTGGTACCTTTAGAACAGCCTTTCTTTGGACCATCTTCCTCTCTCTCTTTCCCATAGCATCCAGAGGGTGAAGATCCCAGTTCCCACCAGAGCCTGGGTGCCATGAACTGAACCAGTGAAAGGGGAAGAACTTCCTTCCCCTATTCTCCCTCTTTTTTACTCCAGCTCTGAGAAATGGGCCTGGGATTGTTTGTGTCCATTCTGCATTGTTTGTCCTTCTCAGTTCCTGCTGCAGGCCTGGATCTCTACTGAACCCTGGAGTTCAAGTCACGTCAACTTTGGAGCCAGCATTCCAATCCAATAATCCAATCCAATAAATATTTATCAGCCGCCTACAACGTACCAGTCACTATGTTAAATCAGTGATGAGGTCTGGAGATACAATTAATAAAAAGAAAATCTGTCCCTGCCACAATGAGCTTGTAATCTAAAAGGGTAGACAGCGCACAAAGGCAAACAGGAAAGATTCCAGGTGGGGTGTTGTAGGCCAACCAGCCTGGCAGGGAAGCCCTGAGAATCCAGGGTACCTGAGACTCAGGCAGAGCTGGAGGAGTAAAATTCCAACATACCTGGCCTTGAGGCACGACGGGCCAGGGTGGCTAGAATTCCATCTGAGGCACACTCTATCCAGCATTCCCTCCTGCCCCACTAAAGGGATTGGCTATACGGCTGTCCCAGTCAGGAGGACCTGGCTTCAGTTCCCGTCTTTGACATATACTGGGTATGATCCTGGGAAAGACATGTAACCTCTCGATGTCCCTGATCTCTAAGATTATAAATTGCAGAGCAGGTGTGAATCTACATTGGTAAGAGGAAGTTTCCTCCCAGGGAACTCCTTTAACTGATGAGATGACAGCAGACCAAGGAAAGAAAGAAAGAAAGGAAGGAAGGAAGGAAGGAAGGAAGGAAGGAAGGAAGGAAGGAAGGAAGAAAGAAAGAAAGAAAGAAAGAAAGAAAGAAAGAAAGAAAGAAAGAAAGGAAGGAAGGAAGGAAGGAAGAAAGGAAGGAAGAAAGAAAGAAAAAAGAAAGAAAAAAGAAAGAAAGGAAGGAAGAAAGGAACGAAGAAAGAAAGGAAAGAAAGAAAGGAAGGAAGGAAGGAAGGAAGGAAAAAAGAAAGAGAGAAAGAAAGAAAGAAAAAAGGAAGAAAGGAAGAAAGAAAAAGCAAGCAAGAAAAGATATTATCATAATATATGTCTTCACTGGACACGTTTAGACACTCACCTTCCAGAAGTCAAGAGTCAGGACCTGATGCTATCTTGAAGTCCCACCCAGCTCCAGGGTTTTCAGAATACTAGGAAAAGAAGACTGAGTTACTACTACAAGGTCTTAGGGAGGTTGGAGGAGCCTTTCTGGGGTCAGTGATTTAAAATTTGCCTCATCTCAGATAGAAGATGACACATTTGGAAATTGTTTTTTACACGTGTGTTTCTCCATTTGTTTTAAAGGTAGGTGTGCTTTTTATCAGAGCTTGGAAAAGCAGAATACTTCCCTGTGATACAACTTAGGGAAACACAGTGCTCACTGAACTAGGTTTCAATTAGTCTAATTTGTCAGAATAATAATAATAGCTAGCTAGTGTTTTAAGGTTTTTTAGTGCTTTAAGGTTTACAAAGCATTTTACATCTATTTTACCATTTGATCCTTACAACAGTCATAGGAGGGAGGTGCTATTATTTTCCTCACTTTACAATTGAAGAAATGGAGTTAGACAGAGGTTAAGTGACTTACCCAAGGTCACACAGTTAAGAAAATGTCCAGCACCAGATTTGAAGTTGTCATCCTGACTCCAGGCCCAGCACTCTATCCACTGCCCACTTTGCTAACTCTGTGAAGACTTCGTGACCTTGAATACTGAGCCCAAGAACAAGGATGCTATGTATTTGTATTAATTCAAGTCAAGGTGTGGAGGAGCAGCCTGGAACATGCTTTCATTGAAGCCTGGGTAAAGCCAGAACACTAGAGACCCGTTCCCCACTACAGGGCAGTTTTCCAGCGGTATGTGCCTTCTGTACTTTCTAATGAGGATATGGAACAGCAATGACTTGCTATCCCTGAAACCTTGTCCAGTATTCTTTAAAACTTACCGGGCATCATTCTGGGGATTTACCCAGCCTACTTAGTGGTCTAGAGTTGGTTGTGCTTATGGTGTGTGTGTGTGTGTGTGTGTGTGTGTGTGTGTGTGTGCACGCGCATGCTTGTGTATAAAAAACACACCCATATAAACCCTATTTAGACATCAGAACCTTAAAATACTCAATTAGTAGCCTTGAAGCAGGTGGAAGCACCCCCAGCCAAAAAGAGAGAGGTTTCTTAACCATTTCTCTTGGAAACTGTTCCCTAGGGAAAGGTGGGAAAGAAGCCCCCATCCCCCAAATGACAGAGTAGAAACAGAGGTCTAGAGGGATCCTGGATTAAGCGACTTGGCCCTTGTAGCTGAAGGTAAGCTGGCAGAGCTCTGTGAAGTCCTGGGATGATGATGTTACATGCATGACTGCCTCTTCCAACAGTGTGGTTTCTGACACCATACACAGGGAGCCCTGACTACCGAGAGAGTGGGGATTGGCTCATCAGAGCCAGGAGTTGGACAAAGTCTCCCCATCACGGTAGGACTGCTCTGGAGTTTGTTGCTAGCTTCTCTCTTTCTCTGGTTGTCATTGTTCCTCTTCGCATCTCCCCTCCCTCCCCTCCCCAACCCTTTGGAGGGATTTTCCTCCACCTCCTCTGAGCTGTTTCCGTGCTTACTCCACACAAAGGGCCTGGATGTGTAGTATGATTTATCTAGCTACCAGTTACTTATTGCCCCAGGGACTGACTAGTCACTTTGTGAATTGACTTGTATGTGCTCTGTCTGTATTTTATATTTCCTTATCTCTGTATATGTTTTCTCCTAAAGGAATGTAAGATCCTTGAGGGCAGGGATTGTTTCATGCTTGTCTTTGTAGCACAGTGCCTGCCTCTTTTTGTTGTTCAGTCGTGCAGTCATGTCTGACTCTTTGCCACCCTGGGGACCGTATCAAGCCAGTACTGGCCATGGGATTTTCTTGGCAAAGAGACTGGAGTGGTTTGCCATTTCCTTCTTCAGTGGAGTAAGGCAAACAGAGGTTAGGTGACTTGCCCAGGGTCACTTAGCTAGTAAGTGTTTGAAGCTGGATTTGAATTCAGGTCTTCCTGAATCCAGGCCCAGCACTGTATCCACTGAGCCACCTAGCTGCCTCCTGGCACATAGTAAGTACTTAATATATGCTTATTGAATGAATGAGTGACCGTAGCACATTTCAGATTGCTGATCTAAATTTACTCTTGCTACCCAGTACATTTCCCCTTTCCCCATGTCACTGTGAACTCAAGGAATGCAAGTTTATTAAAATAGTAACCTATCATAATTTGAATCAATAAACAGGAATTCTTAATCTAGAGCTGATGAACATTTTTTTTAATATTTTGATAACTATATTTCATTATAATTGGAGACAGGTAGGTGGTGCGGTGGAGAGAGTGCTGGCCTTAGAAACAGGATGATAAGCGCAAATCCAGTCTCACACACTTATTAGCTATGTGACCCTGGGGAAGATACTTAACCTCTGCCTCATTTTTCATAATTGTAAAATGGGAGTAATAATAGCATCTACCTCCCAGAGCTGTTGGAAAGATCAAATGAGGTAATATTTGTAAAGCTCTCAACACGGTTACTGGCACATGGTAGGTGTTACATAAATCTATCCATCCATCCATCCATCCATCCATCCATCCATCCATCCTTCCTTCCTTCCTTCCTTCCTTCCTAATACTAGGTATTTTATTTTATGCATTTAACACATTATATTGAAAAGTCATCCATAGGCTTCACCAGGTAAAAAAGGTCCATGATTGTAAAAAAAGGGTATGAACAAGAACTCCTGGATTACTGATCATAAGATCATAGGTTTAGAGCTGGAAGACCTTAGTAAGTGCCAGAGGTTGGATTTGAAACCAGGTCTTCTGAGTCCAAATCCAGTTCTTGTTCCACTGAAAGGAATCTGGCAATGGGAACTGCCCCCTCCCCATCGTTAACACATCCAAAGCCAAATGAGAACATTTTGGGTAGTTTTCTGCTATTTTGGATTATCCGCGGCACAGTTTTGCTCTTCCATTCACACAGATAATTTAGCAATGACTGTGTACATGCTCTGAATCATGCTTGAAATCTGACTCTGTCTATACTTATAAGGGCTCTCCTGTCATGGCCACCTGTCAGGGATATTCTAGAAGAGATTCTTGCTCTGGGTGAGAAATTGGAATAAATGATTTCTAAGGTCCCTTCCAACTCTAAGATGCTAGCATACTGTGTTTGGCCCAGCTCAACCTGCTAAGTCTTAAACAAATAATAATGTCATGGTGACAACACGGTTTTTGCCTCTCCAGCTAGCCATGTGGTTAAGAGTAACAACTAACACGTTATCACTTTAACCGAGACACATATGCACATATGTACCTTCTTAGGTGAGGTGAAGGGTTAAGGGACAATTGCCAGGGTTTGGGGCAGGTGGATTTGGGTCAAGTTGCAATTGGTAGCTGGGAATGGAGGACAAGGTGGGAAGCAGGAAAGCTAGACACCACAGTGGATTGTTGCTTGTCCTTTGTTTTTTAAGAGGACCAATGACATCAGGAGGTTGATGTCTTAACTTGCAAACGAACTGGATTGAAGGGAGGCAGAGCTGTGGAAAGTTATCAGCCCCACTCTCTCTTCCAGGGGTATCAACGTCCAGTGGCAAGACAAAAGTCAAGATGACTGGCTGTGGCCTGAGATGCAGTAGATGACCTTGGAATATTTTACATCTGATCAAGTTCTAAGCGCTTCACAGTGCCTGTTTCAGCTGCCTTCTTGGCTGTTCGAACAAATTGCTCTTGTCTGCCCAGAGAAATTTTCACACACTTGGGGTAAACATGACCCTAACTAACAAGCAGGTTTGAGGATGGAGTGGAAAAGAGTAGCTATAGGTATGAGCTGGGTCGGAATGAGACAAACAGAGCAACCAAAACAGTTAACATTAAACATTAATAACATTATATATGTTAAACAAACAAAATAACAAAACAGGTAACATTAAAGAACCAAGATGGAAGCCATCAGTCAGAAGCACATGAAGTTTAAGAATGAAGGAAGGGAGTGGTTATAAGGGAGAATACATGCTAGTTCAAAGCAGCCTGTGCCTCTGCATGACTTAATTTTGGCCATGGGGGCATGGGTTCAAATCCCTCTTTTGATGCTTTGGGCAAGTCACAGAACTTCCCTAAGCTTCAGTTTCCTCATCTGAGGTCCATTTCAGCTCCTGAGCTAGAATCCTGTGATTTTAAGATGCCAGAGGGAACGGCTGGCCCTTTTATTCTGAGAGGGAGAGCTCTTTCCCCACTGGTCTGGTGGACTGGGTACTCTTCCCTCATCCTTCTGGCCCTTTAAGGAAAGTCATCTCCACCGTGGAAAAAGCCCTGACTCTAGTCAGAGGACCTGTGTTCATATCTCCTCTCTGATGCTTACTACCTATATGACCTTGACAAAGTCACAACCTTCCAAGCCACACCTACCCCAAATATTTCCCAGATTGTTGTCCGGTGGTTTCTGACTCTTCATGACTCCATTTGAGGTTTTTGTGGCAAAGACACTGGAACACTTTACCATTTCTCATTTTTAAAAAAAAAATTTAAATTTTTAGGCAGTTAGGGTTAAGTGACTTGCCCAGGGTCACACAGCTAGTAAGTGTCAAGTGTTTGGTCTGAGGCTAAATTTGAACTCAGGTCCTCCTGACTTCAGGGCCAGTACTCTATCCACTGTGCTACCTAGCTGCTCCCTTTCCTTCTCATTTTTACAAATCATTTTTATAGAAGACTAAACTAAGGCAAATGAGATTATGTGACTTGCCCAGGGTCACACAGCTAGTAAGTATCTGAGGCCAGATTTGAACTTGGGTCTTCCTGACTCCAAGGCTATACCACCTAGCTGCCCCATTTCCTAGATTATCCTCTTCTTAATGCCAAGTCTGTCCGAGGATGAATCCTTTGGGGTAAAGGATTGAAGGATCCTGTTCAAATATATGCTATTATCTGAGAGGATAAATGGACTGTTATCTATCATTAACATTTTAGGATGAAGGAGCTGATTAAATTAGCTAATCCAGTCACTTATTTAGGCCAGACTTCCCAGGAAAGAAGAATGCTGCATGAGAAGTCTGAGCATGTAGGTTGGAATTCTGGCTCCATTATGGCACCTCTCTAGACCTTGGTTTTTTCACACTTTAATGAAGGGGTTGGCAAAGATGTTCTCTAAGGTTCATTCCAACTCTGATTTATGATCCTATGAACCTGAGGGCAGAAAGGAAGGGGAAAGGAAAAATCCAGAGCACAGGGTCTGCCTGGGAAAATAGCATAGACCAAAACAGAGTTCCCAGCTGGCTTCAGGCCCTGGAAAGACAGAGAAAAACTTAACAGAAGGAGAGGCCATAGAAAATGTGTGTGGCATGGGCACCAAAAACAACCTTTTCCTGCTTCATAATCTTACAAAGGACTGGGGAGGGAAAAGGAAGCATTTATTAGGTACCTACTGTGTGTCAGGCACTATGTCAAGCATTTTACAAATATTACCTCATTTGATACTCATGATAACCCCAGAAGCAAGATGTTATTATGATCCCCATTTTACATTTAAGGAAACTGAGGCAGATAGAGGTTAAATAACTTGCCTATAGTCAAGCTGGTGGTAAGGCTGGAATTTATCTCAGCTCCTCCTGACCCCACGTCCAGTGCTCTAATGCTTGACCTCACCAGAGGGTCAGAGGCTGGTCATTGGGAAGACTTCCTTGTTCTTATTCCAGCATCTTTCACCTCTGTTCATCCACCCTTCTCCGTGGTTCAGAAAAGGATTTCAGCAATGAGTCTTGCTTCAGAAGATCGAGTTATTAAAGGCTCCTGGAGTAGACCTTATCTTCCTCCTGAAATCCAGGGCAACGAGTCTTCTGTGTTGGGCTCTCCAAAGAATGGAAGGGAAGCTGTATACCAACCTGATGAGCTTGAACAAAAGGCACATCATTTGACAAGAGGAGCAGTGAGGAGACAACTCTTACAATTAGCTCTTTCCCACTCAGACTGAATAATTAACAAGAAAGGAAGTGTCCAATTAAGGAAGAGCAAAGGCACATGTTTTCCAATTTGTGGGTAGTAAATCTCTCCCCATCTTTAAGAGGTGATAAAGGGCCCTTGTGCTGTACAAATTGCAATCAATGAAGAACTTAAGCATGATTCCCAATCCTCTCTCAGTATGATGATGAAAAAAAATTCACCTTTATATAATAATAGCTAGCGTTTATAGAGTGCTATATGTGTGTGTGGGGGGGCAGGGGGTATAGCACTTTACAGATTGGTATCTCACATTAACCCTGAGAGGTAGGTGCTATTTTTGCTCCCATTTTATAGTTGAGGAAATGGAGGCACAGAGAGATTAAATAACTTGCCCAAATTCACACAGAAAGTAAGTGTTTAAAGCAGGGTTTGAACTCAAGTCTTCTCATCTTCAGGTCCAGTACTCTTTTCATGGTACCACCTGCCTCTACAATTTTAGAAGGGGATTTTCTTAATTTTTTTCCTCTACGCTTAATACTCAGACATCTAAGTGGCATTATGGAGAGAATGTTAGAGTATCTGTCAGTAAGATCTGAGTTCAACTCCTATCCACTTACTAGCTGTGTGACCTGGGGTAAATCACTTATCCTCATCCAACCTCAGTTCTCTCATCTCTAAAATGGTAATAATAATAGCACCTACTTCATAAGGTTGTTGTGAAGATCAAGTTAAATAGCATGTAACATGCCCTGCAAACCCTAAAGTACTATATGAAGTTATGTATTATTATTCTTATAATTGGCATTAATGGGGCAACTAGGAGGTACAGTGGATAGAGGGCTAGGACTGGAGTCAGGAAGATTCATCTTCCTGAATTCGAATCTGGCCTTAGACATTTACTAGCTCTGTGACTCTTGGCAAGTCACTTCAACCAGTTTGCTTCAGTTTCCTCATCTGTAAAATAAACTGGAGAAGGAAATGGCCAACCACCCCAGTATCTTTGCTAAGAAAAACCCAAATGGGGTCATGAATTGTTGGTCGCAACTGAAAAATGACTGAACAAGTGAACATCATTATTACATGATGTTAAGGATGATATTGTAAGTGTGGGAACTGTCCTCCCCCCAAGATAGAGTACAACCATTTGTATTTTGTTGTTTTGGAAGGTTACAGAAAAGAACTACAGCCTTACAGAGGCTGAGCAGCTTAGGCTGTGGTCATGTAGATAGCAAGTGTCAGAGGTAGGTTTTGAACTCAGATCTTCTTAACTCCAGGTCCTCTTGACTCCAGCTCCAGCATTCTATCCATTACATCATGCCAACTTTAATATATATTAATGTTACATACACTAATATACTTTAAAAATACAATAATAACTAGAATCCAATATATCATAATTATGTGATATATAGATATATGATAAATCTATATATAGATGTATCATCTATATGATATACATATATAGATATATGACTAGAATCCAATATATCATATAATTAATATATTTTATGGTATATTCTATTAATAAAGTATAAACAAATATTTTGCATTATGTGTTAGTATATTATATTGACTTATGATAGAAAATAATATGTAACAACAAATATATAATCTATTATAGAACAATGTGATAAATATGTACTATGTAATATAATATATAAACTCCTAAAGTATATATAAACACAAATATATACTTTAAATATCTGAAGCATATATAAAAATATATCATATACATATATAAAGTATATATTAGAGACTGAATGGTGTAATATATGCATACATTATATATATCAATGTATAGATTATAATGTGTGTGTAATATATCTATCCATCTATCTAGATGGATAGATCAATAAATAGCTCCCCTTCCTTTCCTTCCTTGTCTCTAGTTTATATTTAATAAGCCTCTATGAAACCTATGATGAAATGGTCCTGCATAATTACAATTAAAATAACTCGCAAACCCATAGCGTATTACACCATACATTTGAACAGAGGAGAACCGAAGAAATTGATCAACAAAAAGCCAACAGGAAGTGAGCTAGCTCAGTGCCCTCTTCCAGGAGAGCCTGTTGAGTGGAACCATTACTTTTAGTTTTGTTTTCTTTTTATGGTTGTAGTCAATTAGCACGGTTCTGGTTCTATTGATCTCCCTTCGTATCACTTTACCTCCTGTAAATCTTTCAGAATTCCTTGTGGTTTTCATATTTACCATTTTATAACCTTATACTATTGCATTCTATCCAAATACTATGATTTATTCAGCCATCCTCTACCTGTAGAGGATTAGAGATAAGTTGTTTCCATGGAGGGGTAAGGGAGGAAGTAATATTGCTCTTTTTTTTAAAGCAACCATTCTGGGGGGCTACTGTTTGCTAGTCTTCTTACCCTCCTCTCTCCTCTACAACATGCTACAGCATTCATAATTTTTGTCCCATTCTGCCTCACCCCTACCAAAAGTGAAGCTACCCAAAACTTATTTAAAAGATTGAAAGTATTTCCCAGCTTAATCCAAGATTGTGGGATGAGGAACTATCTCAGGAGGTAGGGGCTGAGGGATGTAAACATTTGTAAACCTGAGAAGCATTATCTTGCTACATTTTCCCTTAGGTCAGGTTTTCGTTGGCCAATGTTCTCAGACTATGGAAAGCTAGGCTTTTAAGATTAGCTCACTAAAAATCAGTTCATACTGGTTTGAGGTGACTCATAGAAATAAACATTTCCCAAATCATTTGAAATAAAGGAGATCTGAATGGGCCCCATTCAGTGATGTGCTGGAGTTAGCTGTGGAGAGGGGATTGTTAAACTTTCAGCCTCAGTATTTACACCATATCTAATGTTACAAATCTGGACTTGAGTAATTGTTTTATTGATTCTCCAGACTAAAAACTATAAATATTGCAGATTAAACTTAAAATTGTGTCCAGTGCTTTTTTTTCCAGAGAGACAGTTGTAAAGATATATCTTAGCATATTACAATGTGCTGATGAAATGTGATGCATGTCCAAGTACAATGGTCAAATGAGTTCCTCATGATTATGGATATAATAAATTTCCAAAAGAAGCTGCTCTCGTGGTTTGATCTGATACCTGCCTTTTCGTTATGGCAATAGAATTTGTATCTTTCTGGTTGGCAGCTTTATCTTTCTGCAGTTTTCACATTCAGAAGTTTGGATGAAAAGAGCCTTTGCTTGTAAGGATGAGAAAAGGAGAAACAATCAGAAATTCCTGCTATGTAAGAACTAGGATCAAACTGAATTCTCTTTGCTCTGGAAAAGGTTCTAAGAAGGGCACTTCAGTGGATCTCATTCAGATAACAAATAGCAGCTGCCCCAGGGAGACGTTGCCAAAAGGGGAATAGAAGATTCCAGGGTTTTGGAAGACTGATCTTTCTAAATCCCTCCACTACTACATAAAATGACATAGGATCATTGCATAGGATGGGAGAGAGGAGAAACTGAAGTAGCAAGAAGAGACAAAGAGATGCATTGCCCTTCCTCCCTCCTAACCCCATCAAAGAGCTGTGAGCAGGGAACCTTGTAACTGCTCGGAAGATTCACCCAACAGGCCACTGACTCGAAGAATAGCTTAGCTTTGTGCACGATCCTCTCCCAAATTTATCAACCTAATATGTGTATTTTTTGCTTCCAAAGGTCTAGGGGAATGGGCTAATGCCGGGAGAGATTGTTGGAATGAAGATGTGGAGGACAAATAGGTCCCAGTTTTAAGCTTTAATTCTGCTTCCCCCTCCCAGCCCCCATTTATTTGGTCGCTGGCTGATATCTGGCTCTCAACCTTGTGGGTGTATTCTATTTCTCATGGCTAGCCATCTAATTTAATACCCCTCCCCAGGGTACTATAGGCATTCTCTAATTAGCATCCTTGACAGGTGACAAATCAAGCTAACATTATCAGGGCCGTATCTAGCAATTTTGGCAAAATTTCGAGAATCTCTAAGAAATCACTATGTTAGAAGGAGACAGATACTCCAGGACACTCGACTGATGAATAGGATGTGTGGGGACAATGGGAAAGGACCATCCCATGGAGGAGTTAACCTGGGGCATGACCACTTGAGAGACTGAAGGAAGAAACAGACTATGAGGTAACTTTCTATTCTAACTAATTACTCTTGATAGCTAGGTATTCAGCCCCATTATTTCCCTATTGCTATAGGAAAAATGTCAGTGTTGTTAGTGATCTCCAAATGGTGGTGCCCTGGGACAAAGCCTTGATTGTCCTGCCCTAGTTATGACTCTAACTGTTATGTTTTCCCCCATCTTACCATCAGATTGCTTGTGCTCTTTCTCAAAGATGAGTAAGCTGAGAATCTTCATTAGTTTTTATTAAATGAATTTGAACTATTTCATCTGACTTGTGTCTGCCGATTTCCTTTAAACCCCAAACTTTTCATGTTTGATTGATATTTTTCACTTTTCAAGCTAATTTTATCTGCTGTGATAGAAAACTGATGTCAGGATTCCATAATTCTCTTTCTGCTCTTCCTCTCTGAAAACTGGCTCATCTGCTTGGTATCATTTTGCCTCAGTTGACTCATATGTTAGTGGGGCTAATGTTCCTAGGGAAGTAGGTTCTGAGGATAATTTATTATAATTCAAAGACTCATAGAATTTTTTTAAGTTGGAAGGGACTTTAGAAGCCATCTGATTTAATACCCCTACTCAATATACTATAGGAATTTCCTAATCAGCATCCTTGACAGGTGACCAATCACCAGGCATTTATTAGGGCCTATTACGTGCCAGGTACTGTTCTAGTCACAGGGGATACAAATACAATAGAAGAAAGTAGTTCCTGCTTTCAAAGAATTTACAATCTAGCTAGGGGAGCACCGTAAGTAATTTATAGGTATTACCAAAGAAATACAAACTGGTTTGGGGAGGAAGGGCTGAGAAACTGGGGGAAATCAGGAAATGTCATCCATTTTTTGCTTAAGTAGTTCTAAATAGGGCTCTCCCTACCTCATAATTCTACCTTCAATTTTTGAATAGTTCCAATTTAGAAAATTTGCCCTTTTGAAATCTGCTGCTTTATAACTTCTATGAATTGGATTTTTGGGTTTTTTTGGCGAGGTAATGAGGTTAAATGACTCGCCCCAGGTCACACAGCTAGTAAGTGTCAAGTGTCTGAGACCAGATTTGAACTCAGGTCCTCCTGACTTCAGGGCTGGTACTCTATCCACTGCGCCACCTAGCTGTCCCTATGCATTGGTTTTCAGTCTTACCTTGGAATAGGTTTCTTCCATTAGTAACCCTTTAAATATAGTCATAAGACTTAGAAGTGACTTTGTTGTTCTTGTTCAGTCGTTTCAGTCATGTTCAACTCTTCATGACCCCATTTGGGGTTTTCTTGTCCAAGATACTAGAGTGGTTTGCCATTCCCTTCTCCAGATCATTTTACAGATGAGGAAACTGAGGCAAACAGGGTTCAGTGACTTGCCCAGGGTCACACAGCTAGTAAGTATCTGAGGCTGGGTTTGAACTTAGGAAGATGAGTCTTCCTGACTCCAAGTTAGCCACTCTAACCACTGTACCACCGAGGTGCCCTAGGTGACTTTAGAAATGACTTTAATCTAACCCTTTCACATTGCAGATAAAGGAATTGATGCCCAGAGAGTTGAAGTATCTTTCCTAAGGTAACATAGAAAATAAGCAGCAGAGCCAGGATTTGAGCCTAGGTTTTCTCTTTCCTAAGATAATTCACATGATTTGAATCATTCAGGAGAAGAGTACTTTGGAAATAGAAACTATTAGTATGATGTTTATCATTGTCATGTTCATTGTTATTGAAGCTCAAATTTTAAAAATGGTGCTGTAGTAAGATTTCAATCTGAACTGAAGGAAAACATGCTCCAATCTGTTAGGCTGCAATGGCAAATAAACTCCACTGAGCACGGTTTGAACTGTATCTAAGGAGAGGATCCATAATCAACCATATTTTTAAAACAATTTTCAGTGCTCTCACAGATGAGTCAAATATATGGGTACAGTGGAAAACACACTGGTTCAGAAGCCAGAGGACCTGGGTTCTAATCGTGCCTTCCCCACTTGCTACTTACGTGACTTTGTACCTGAGTTTCCTCGTCTGTGAAGTAAGGGAATTATACTGGATGGCTTCTAAGAGACACTTCACCACTAGAACTATGCTCAAACAACTTCTATATGGCAATGGTTAAGAAAACAACTGAAATATTCAAGAGGCAGCTAGCTGGCACAGTGGATAGGCCTGAAATTAGGAAGACCTGAGTTCAAATGTGACCTTAGACACTTAGTTGTGTGACCCTGGGAAAGTCACTTAATGCTGATTGCTTCAAAAAAAAGCTAAAGTTTACAAAGTGCTTTTCTTATCACAACCTTAGGAAATCAGTAATGTTGGTATTATTATTTTTATTTATTATTATTATTGTTATTAACTCCACATTATAGATCAAGAAAAAGAGGCTGAGAAAGGCTAAGCCTGGTCTTGCACAGCAAGGAAGCATCGGAGTCAAAACTTCAAACTAGGTGTCCCGACTCTACGTTCCACGGTCTTTCTACTACAACATACAGCTTCAAACACTTGTAAAGCTGCGGGGCATGGGCTATACCTGGGATGTTCATCAATGGCACATAATTTTGTAGCCTGACATTTCCTCACGCTCTAATAAAATTTAATTATTGTGCCAGCATCATCTTGTGTGTGAGACACAAGTGAACAAGGTAGGGGCAGGGGGAGAAGGCATTTATCATTGGAGGTGCCAAAAAGAGTTGGTGGGAATGAGGTAGGGGGAAGGATGGCATTTAATGGCACCATCTTTGATGAGAGAAATCTGTTTTTTTGTCCTTTGGTAGGAGCATGGAAAAGAATCAGAACCCATCCAGTAGTCCCCACATTCACTGGCTTTGCCACTTACTACCTATGTGACCTTAGGCAAATGACCTCTCTGGGTTTTAGTTTCCTCATCTGTAAAATGAGAGACTAGGACCAGATTACTTCTACTGTCCCTTCTAGCTGTAATCTCAATGACACAGATGCAGTGGGGATGCACAACAATGCATTTGGCACAAGGGCGTCAAGCAGGCCTGTACGTTGAGGTGGCCAGAGTCAGAATGGACAGGTGGTAGTCATGGATCAAGCCATCAAGAAGAGGCCTACAATTCATCAGATGTTCAGATCTTTGAGAATCTTCCCCTTCTTCTCTTCCCCGTAAGACACCCTGATGACTAGACCTGTGTTTTATTGATTCATCAGTAGCTCATCTTGGAAACAAACTCACCCTAAATCACAGTTCTCAAAGCTTCTGAGAGATGGGCTTTTGAGGAAGTCCTCCCTTTCAGAAATATTTATATTTGATCCCTTTTGGACAGACTGCATATAACTGGTGCTTATCACATCACTGAAAATTATGGACAGAGTAAAGGAGCCAGGACTCTAAGCCTGCCCTGAGGCATGGGGGAGGAAAGATTAATATCCATGTGGGCGTGGCTATTTCTGGCCTCCAATGTTGTTCAGTAATTTCAGTTATGTCCTACTCTCTGTGACCCAATTTGGTGTTTTCTTGGCAAAGATACTGGAATGGTTTGCCCATATCCTTCTCCAGCTCATTTTACAGATGAGGCAACTGAGGCAAATAGGTCAAGTGACTTGCCCAGGGTAACAGAGCTAGTAAGTGTCTGAGGCCAGATTTGAACTCAGGTCTTCCTGACTCCAGGCTCAGCGCTCTGTCCACCATACCAGCTAGCTGACACAATACCTCTAATACCCGCAAATAATATTCAGGCAAAATCTGGGTGCATCATGATCTAGGATGGTGGCCGTAATTCTGGTCATTGTGTTTTCCACAGTGATTTCTCATCCTCTGCAGTGACACAAAATGTGGGCAGCACCCAACACTTTGGGATGTATGATCTGCTCACAGTGGCTGTGATAAATTTTATGTGTAAATTGTGGTATTTTTAACCTGGGTTATGTGGTGGATCTCCTGTTTCATTTCACTTTGGAAATATGTTGAAAGCAGTCTAAACAACCCCATAGCTGACCTGCTTTGTTTTATCATTATCCTAATTTGCCCTGTTTGTGGGTGAGGGAGACAGGTTGCATGTAGTGGAGAGGCCTAAATTAAGGGTTAAGAATAGATTCCTGAACAGGATGCCTAGCACAGGGGACAGAGACATGGTTTCTGTGTCAGGTAGATCTGGGTTCTTGTCCCTGCTCTGATATGTACTGGCAGTGTGACCCTGGGCAGGACACCTTACTAACTTCCTAGGGATCTAGGTAACTCATTAAGACTCAAAGTTGAAGAACAAGTCTCCATCTGTATTGGTGGAGGGACTTCTCTCATAAGGAATTCTTAGGTCAATGAAATCACAGCACTTCCCTACCACTCCCCCAATTAAATTCATTAGCATAGTATTTGCTATCTAAGGCATAATAATAAATCTCTGGGTGAGTTGCTCAATGTTCAACAAGTGCACTCAAGCATCTATTAGCTATTTACTTACAGCATTCAAGGCACTGAACTAGGCCCAAGAGGAGAGGAATATAAATAAGATATGGCCCTTTTTCTTTCAAGAACTTGCATTCCAGCAGGTCAATGGAGGAAACATCTTTAAATCCTTGGTTGTGCAACCATAATCACTTACACAAATTTTCTACATCTTGGTAAGGCCCTGTTTCTAAGCCTTCCCACAAGATTTTTGCATGATGCATACAGTTTGATGAATATCAGATTTTATGGGTGAAACAGGACTGAGTTTTCCATCACATCTCTCTTGGGTCATTATTTAGAGGGAGATTTGGATTGTTGCTAGGGGGCAGCTAGATGGCACTGAGTCAAGAAAACCTGAGTTTGGACCCTGCAGGCACAGTGGATGGAGCGCCAGGCCTAGGAGTCAGAAAGACCTGAGATCAAATCCAGCCTCAGATACTTACTAGCTGTGTGGCCCTGGGCAAGTGACTTTACTCTGTTTGCCTCAGTTTCCTCATCTGTAAAATGAGCTGGACAAGGACATTGACAAATCCCTCCAGTATCTTTGCCAAGAAAACCACAAATGCAGTCATGAAGAGTTGGACACAACTGAAACAACTGAACAATAACAGGCATTTATTAACTATGCGACTCTGGGCAAATCACTTAACTCCTCTATGCCTCAGTTTCCTTATCTGTTAAATAGAGATAATAATAGCAGCTGCCTCTCAGGATTATTGGGAGACTAAAATGAGATAATACTTGAAAAGTGCTTTGCAAACCTTAAAGCTCTATTATTACTATGAAGTATTTTAATAATCAATAACATTTATTAAGCACCTACTATGTGCCAGGCACTGTGCTATTTCTAAGCAGTAGCAAGAACAGGTTAAAATATACATAGTAAAGGAGTTTCGTTATGTATTTGTTTAATTCCAGGCCACCAACTGAGTAGGACAAAGAGGAGAAAGCATTGTTAGTATGTTCTTACGAGACTTGTGATTCATCTGAGAAAGCTTCAAGACCTAACTAATGAGTTCATACCAGTTCTTTTCTGGATGTGCATGTGTATTTGTGTGGTATTTGATTTTTGTGTATGTGACAGGTTGTCATCTACAAATGCAAGTGTGGTGAGGACAGAGGCCCAGTTCCTCTTAGGTTTTACTTTCATTGACTCATGTGCCCCCATAAGCCGAAACATCCCCATTTTTTCTTAGAGCCTGTATGTTGTGCACAAAACACCTCAGTCTGAGGTTCATGGTTGGATAAGATTAGTGAAAGTGTGGTCAAATCAAGATGGGTTAGACACATATATCTTAGGGTATAATATTCCCAATCACTTCTTAGCTCCTTGCCCTCTTCCTAGTTGGAATTTGTTTTCACTGTCCCCTGATTCTTGAGCTATAAATGGGAGAAATAAGAAAGTTCACAGACTTAACTATGGGATAACCACCTTCTCCTGCTACTGCAGGTGCAGTGATAATAGCCGCTACTCACAATGGTTAGGGAAGTACGTCTCTGGCTATACAACAGAGGGTACTAGTCACGTCAGCAACATTCAGGTACTGACTGGGCTGATTGGTAGGTACTCTATCTGGATCTTTGCTTCTTTACATCTCTAGGACTCTTGAAAATAAGGAGTCATACTATCCCCACAGATACTGGTGGATCAGGAGTCACTTGCTATGACTGCAGACAAACATTATTCTCTAGAAAAAAAGCACCCTGTATCAAATATGTGCATAGACATGAGCACAAACAACTCCTCCCCATACTGGATGGCTACATAAATTATCAAAGTCTGTTTCATAAGGCAAGGGTGTGCTGGTAAATGTTTAACAACTGTCTCACTGAAAAAAAAAATGGACTTAAGACACACTTTTAAGTGTAATATGTTTTATTAGCATTTTCTCCATCATCAAGCCCTGATAGGTAGCATTTGCTCATTTCCAAAGTGCAAATGCTCACACTGAAAATTTGACAATTGGCTCATTTGAACTGGCTCCAGGATACCCATGGTGAGATGAGGGAGATGAGATCTCTTTAACCTTATCTCTTCTCAATCCTGGGCACCATGCCTCTATCCCTTTCTCATTCAACTTCTACTCACTGTGCCCTGAATCTTGTGTCATATCTGCAGCCAATCCAATCTAGAACTTGTTGGCACCAAAACTATCCAGAAAATGTTTCATTTCTGGTTGCCTCTGTAGAAGCACTATCCCTAAGGTTCCAAGACTGTGGCCCTACATTCCTTACCTTTGTAAACACACGGAGTGGAGTCTACATTCATCACTCTGCCTTTTAATACCATAACTTTTCACCTTGAAAACTGTGTTTTAAATTATCTACTAAAGAAGATCTCAACATCCTATTTAAAAGCAAAGCATTTCTTGGGCCTACACTCTCCTTTCCACTCTGAGAACCAATGGAAGTTGCACACGTGGAAAAAAAAAAAAAAAACCATGAAGGGAATTGAAAATTTGGCTCTTCTGAAATAAACCTTTTAAATGAGGCAATTTGACTGCCTTCTTCATTTAGCTTTGGAGCCAAGGAATAAAGTATTAAGAGCTCCAAAATGGTGGGGAAATACTGGTTGCAACTGTTCATATCCAAAATGGGCAACTGAAAAAGGGAGCAACCATGACATGGGAAAAAAGAGAAAAAAATACACCACTTTCCTTGGATACTTGCCCTAAATTCTTGGTTTCTGAGCAGATAAAATGATTCCATAACTAGGCAAAATTGTTAAGTAGGGGAAATTTGTCCTTATCTTCTCTCTTCCAGTTTGGTATCTTTATCACCATTAACTTCTTCCACATTCTGTCTCCTGTATTTGATTCCTGAGAGTTCTGGGTAGGCCTATGCTCCCTGGCACCCTCATGCCACCTTATATAATCTCTGAGCTGCTTATCAACTGGCTACTAGGGAACTGAGGTCTCCTAAAAGTAATGCTTCACATTTGTTAGCTGTCACCAGTGATGATAATGGTGGGCATTTCATGTTATGGCAGGCTAGTATGATAAGAAGATAGCACGGGGTAGTAGAACAAACACTGGTTTGGGGGTGGGGGGAGGGGTTCAGAGGATCTGCATTCAATTTCCACCTATACTACTTTCTACCTGGGTGACCTTGAACAAGTAACTTCTCCTCCTGCAGACTCAGTTTCCTCATCTGTAAAATGAGAGGGTTGGATTAAGTAACTTCTGAGGTGCCTTCCAGATCTATGATTCTATGACCAAGTTTTCTTCCTCTTCTATGATTTTAGGAGATATAGGGATATGTGGGCGTTCTTCAAATTATACCTGATAGGTGGCTTCTTATAGGACCTATGAAGACAGGAGCCAACCTCTTTCTTAGTTTCATATTTTCTATTTCCATAAATATCATTCTAAGGGCAACTTGGAATGAAGATTGCCTTCCACAAAGGAAACCAAACATTCACATGAATGCAACCATTTGAAATCCATATCCACAGAAGCGACAACGTCTTTGCCATATCTACCAGTGTGATGTGCAGGCAAGTTCATTTGACAAAAAAAGAAAAAAAGAAGATGAGAAGAGAAAAGAAAAGAAGAAAAATGTGAATTATTGATTTAACCACCCTGGAGTCTTGGCAAACACCCTGCCTCACAACACCCTAGCTTCTTCCCAACATCCTGCCTCATCCCACTCACTCAACTTAACAAAATTCTCCATACTTTACACGACCATAAATCACAACATGCCTCCTTCATTAGCTGCTCCGTATTTAACAAAGGCCAATCTTTCTTCTCCACTCTTCATGTCACAACACAACTGCTGCTTCACACAGATACACACACACACACACACACACACACACATACTTCTTTATAACTTTACTTCTCCAGCTCTTACTTGTGCCTCAATCGACAGTATCCTCAATTAGCAGAGTCATTTCCAAATCACGGACATATCTATTGATCAGAGGAGATGACAATTTATTTTTAGACAGATACACACATGCTGCATATTTTAAATACATTTTTCCATTTTGGCAAAAATGGTGTTGTAGCTAATGTATATACAGTATTTCCAAAAACATTGGTACTTTCCCATAAATATCTTCTGCATTTTTTTTCAGTGAGTAATAAAAAAGGTTGAGGTGGGATGTGTTTTATCCCACCACATTATATCATTCCTATTTTTCCTCTTTGTTGGATGGCAATCAGGGGCCCCGATGCCAAGCTTTGGAAGCAACAGCATCTGGCTCCTTGGCAGATTCCACAGTCAGTCTTGTTGCCAGCCTTTAAGCTGTGTCTGGGTCTGTTGCATGGTTTGGCTGCAGATGGACTCTCTGGGTTGCCTTGTGCTTCTGGATACCAGTTTTGGCTTACCTTTGATTCTGAGGACTTTACTCATTTTTATTCATTTGTGAATAAGGGCCCATCCAAATGCTTTATGAAACCAACATTGAAGTAGCCTAATGGCTCAGATTTTGCCTTTGAAAAGCTAGAGGTCAGTATCTCTGTGTTTGGGCACAGAGCATGGAGTCTTGAAGATGGGTAATCATGATTCCATGTTACTTCAATGAACCTGTTTTGGGGAGTTTGAAACTGGGCCATATGTAGTCTACCTCCACCCCCAAAGGAGGAAACTGTATGGTTATCTAAAAAGATAAAACCATGGGAGTACTCAGACTCCCCTAGGTCTATAAAGCTAACTATTTCTTTCCTCTTTGCCATGAGCTAGATGCTGGGGAAAAGGACAGCCACCCTTGAGGTTCCTTCATCTTTTCCTCCTGTATCATATTATTGTCCATCTTAGTGTGGAAAGAGATCTATAGGTGGAATTTTACCCTCAATGACTTTGGACTAGGAAAGCAGCTAAAGGCCAGATCTACCCCCAACTGACTTTTTCTGGAACTCAGGCAGGATGTGGCAGATTAGCCCTTTCAAATCCTTTCACTATAGTGGACCTGTATGATTATTTGTTTTTGTGACCCAGCCCAACAAAGTGCTGGGTTTGGGTATATAGAGATGTGTGGATCCATATATGCACACAAACTATTTGTATAGATGTATGGATACACACAAACAAACAATACACTTTAATACCTCAAGGCTATGTGAATTCATTAAAATTAAGTCAGTCCTGAGAATTTTTGAGGGCTTGGTGATGTTCCTTGAGTTAATTAGAAGAGATACCTTTAGCTATCCCCAGATTAGAGTTGGAAATCATTGCTGTAGGGACTCCGGAGTATCTTTGAATCAGAATGAAAGATGTAATATCTAAGAGATGGTACTATAGCTCTTGTCATTTTCCCTGGACTTGGAGATTACAAAGAGAGCCTGAAGAGGAAGAATAGTTGAAGCCTGTGAATTTATGAAGTGATGCATGCTACCTGTGTCCTTGTGATTAAAAACACGTATTTCTACTACTTGAACTAACAAACTTCAGAGATGTCATGATGAAAGAATTCATCAAGATTCACTGGAAAATGTGTCTCAATCAATCAATTACAGGATGGTAGGAATGTTAGAGTGCCAGAAACTTCAAGATCATCTTAGGTGCATTTTACATATGAAGAACTAAAGGAACTTAGTAGCAAATAGCACAGCCTGGATTTGAATCTAGGTCTTCTGGTTTCAATTCAACTGCAGTCCCCACAATTACCATGCTGCAACCAACTAACAAATCATTGACCTAGAACATTAGACAAACTGTTGATAAAGTTCTCTTCTCCCCTTGTCCCTCTCTATGTTATGAACAGTCTACCCAACTTTCCACCACCCTAACTTGCCAACAGATCCCTTTAGCCTAACCAAATTCATGTCACAAAAAGGGGTGGCTCATCTCAGGCAGCTAAATGACACAAGGGAGGAGCATTGGACCTAGAGTCAGGGAGTCTCGGATTCAAATCTGCCTCCAGACTACTTACTAGTAATGTGATCCTAGGCATTTAAAATATATATTTCTGTTTATTATAAACAATTTAGTCTTCACACACATATCTACAACTATCAGAGGAGACTTATTAATATTACACTGTCACTATACATGAAAATGGAAGGTTTAGAGAAATGGAAAGCAAAAAAAAAATTAAATAAAAAATCAATAAGATAGTGAACATCTCTCAAACTACTATCACCTCCCTTAGTCCTTGGAAGGGTATGCTCACATACCCATGCTCTGACCTAGAGAGAGGATTAGGGTTCAGGAGTAAAGAAGCTAAGCGAATCAATCAAACTTCAATGAGGGCAAAGGGTCCTTCTACTTGTACCCAATATATGGAGGGTCCCACTTGCCTATCCTTGTCTGCAATTCTGACACTCTGGTACAAAATACTTCAATTGTGGCAGCCAATGTTCTCACCTGTTCTGCTTTGATCCCTCTGAAGTAGACAAGTATCCAGAACCCCATTTTACAGAAGAAGAAGAGAAGGACATGACCTGTCCATAATGCCTGCTTATCAAGCAGAATTATGATTGCAATTCAGGTCTTCTGTCTCTTAGTTCAGGGCTCTCAAGTCAAGAAGGGAGCAAGAAATTCTTCTGGGCAAGAAATTTAATTTCTTTCTATTTCAGTTTCCTTATCTCTAAAATGAAGATAGTAATAGCACCTACCTTCAAGAATTGTTGTGAAGACAAAATAAGATAATATATGTAAGATGCATTCCAAACATCAAAGTGCTATATAAATGCTGACTATTATTATAATTATTATTAGTATTATTATTATTATAATCTTAGAACAAGGGCAGGATTCCAAGAACTATAGGGTTCCTTCATTTCTGCCCTTATAAATTCCAGATGAGTTCAACCTGGCAAAGTGAAATTTCAAGAAAAAAACAAGTCAAAATAATGGCATAACTGAATTGATTAGTAAGTTTAATAAAGATGGTGATATTATGTGCATGTAAACCGCCATGTAACTAAATTTATTTTCTGACACCATTCTTCCAAGTCTCCTGTCATCTAAGAGCTCCTTCCCTTGATCCTCCTCAAATTATTGTCTTATTTATCTTTCCTTTAACTGCCAGAATTCTAGAAAGAAAAGTCTATACTTCCTGCTTTCATTTCTTCATCATCCACAAACTCCTCAGTTTGCAAACTCCACCATTTTACTGAAAAAGCCCTCCGTAAGGTCATTAATAACTTTACTTTTTTTCCCTGTCTTGGGCCTCTTTGATTTGTTTACAGCACTTTCCTACCTCCTGTTTGACATAATCTCCATTTCTGGCTTCTGTGACATTATGATACATACTTCTCTTCTTGCTTCTCCAACCACTCTTCTGTATCCTTTAATGGGTCTCTATTCTTTAATCCCACTTATTAATCAGAAGTGTCACCCAAGGCTTTGTCCTTCTCCTCCTTCTCTTCTCTTTCTCTATTTTTTCTCTTGGTTGCTATTCACTTCCATGATTTTGATTCTTACAGACGACTTACAAATATCCATCTCCATCCACAACCTCCCTAAGTTACAGTCCCATATTTCCAACTGCCTGTTAGTTAACTGCTGTTGCATCAAACTCAACTTGTCCAGAACTAAACTCATCTTCCCCCACAAGACTTTCTCCCTCCTTAGACTTCTTTTTCTCTGTTGATGGTACCACATGATTCTCCTAACTCCCAAGCTCAAAGTGATCCAGAGGAATGTAAGTTCCTTGAGGACATGATTGTTTTGTTTTTGTCTTTGTGTCATCAATTTCTAGAACAGTGCATTATCTATAGTAGGTACAGTTGATCTTCAACATTCCTGGGTTTAACTTTCAGACTTAGAGCATTCATGTGATTTTATTAATAACCTCATTTGCACATTCACAGTGACAATAGTATATCTTCCTGACTATGCTTAGTAGAGATAAAAAATGTATGATATGTACAAGTTTGTGGAGCAGAGAGACACCAAAAGATTTGGAGGCTACTGATCCCATCATGAATCATAGGCCTCAAGGTCAAACATCAACTCGCCTCTGCTATGCTCCTATACTCTGAGACCCTTAAGGATCTCAAACAGCATAAATAATAAATAAAGGATTATTTCAAACTGGTGCATACTTCATGATCTCCAATGCCATTTGCCAGCAGTGAAGGACGGAGTGTTGGAGGTAATGTCAAGACCTCATCAGTCTCGGTGGCTTCCAATTGCAGCGACTAAAGTCCTAGCCACTTCTCCCTTGGTTTTCAGAGAGCAGTCAAAATATAGAGATTTATAGCAGTATAGGATACAGTTCAATGCCCCCACATTGCCATCTGACACAGTGAAAGATTAGATTTAAGATAAAAAATGTTTTAGTTTTAAGAATTTTATTTGCTGTACAGTATTTACGATACTGTAGATTTTGTGTGTTATAAAAAGTGAATTTTGTCTGAAATAAATTTTTTTCATTGAGATGCTAGCACAAAAGGTCACAGAATTCTAGTGAATTACTAGCAAGAAAAATGTTTTGCATGTTACCAATTTTATTTTGTGTACTGAATTTTATGGATTATTTTGTGTTTACTGTGTTAGGAAAAGTACCTATTATCAGAATTAATATTTTATTATAAAGAATTATTTGCAGAAAAGTGTATTTTCAATAATGACTAGTGAAAGATTATAGTTTTTGGTGGTCATGGGAACCTAACTCCCTATTTCCCATGGGACTGATGAATCAACATTAGTGTTTTTGACTTTTTTTTTTACTTTTTGACACCATTTTTTATTTTTGACGCCATTTTCTAGGAACATTATTCCTGCAAAAGTTGAGGATTGACTGTGTTTAACAAATGTGTATTGATTTGTTTGTTGAATTTTCCAATCTCCTCTTTTTCTCATCTCCACTTCCAATCAGTTGACAAGTCCTGTTTATTCTACCTTGTTGGAGGCACAATTCTAATGCTTATACTTTCTTAGTTCAAGCTCAATGTTGGGATGAAATGAGCCATTCACTAGTTTTTAAACATTTAATACAAGGAGGTTTCCTTTGCCCTAACACAGCAAGGATAAGCAACAAGGATCTAGTGTTACTTAGCTTTTCTCCTCACCTCACCCTCCTCTTCATATGAAAAGACATCTGGTCAGCAGGGTAAGATGTGGACCTCAGAAATCCATGAAATACTAGGGACTTAGATTCTACATGGCTGTGACTTTTAAATGTCCTTAGATACCTAGAGAGTCAGGGAAGATGAGGCCAATCAAGTCCCAGGGAGCTTTGTCCCCATGTTGGGTTGGGGTGGAAAGGGGCAGAGCAAGGTGGAGAAGGAAGCTGAATCAGGGAAGCTGGATCCAAGCCAATGGGCCAATAAGGTCCAAGGTAGCTTTGACTTCTTCTAGGTAAAGTCTCTCCATGTTGTAGGTAGGAAGACAAAAGCTGAATCAGGGAAATGATGGTCCTATCAAACCTGGACCCATCTCATCCCTTTCGTTCCCAATGCTACCACTTTGTATTTGTTCAGCCACTATCAAGTATTCACTGTATAAATATTTGTATGCAGTTGTCTTACAAGCATTAAATACTTATTTGTATGCATTTTATCTTCCTTGATAGAATGTAAGCACCTGGAGGACAGGGGCTATTTCATTTTTGTCTTTGTACCCCCAGCACCCATGCATAGCACCTGACACGTAGTAACTGCTTAACAAATACTTGCTGACTAATTGATAGTTCAGGCTTGAATTCTCTCTTACCTGAGTTATTGTTCTAGACTTTTGAATAGTCTTCCTGCTTCTAATCTATCCCTTCTACAATTCATCTTCCACAGTAAGCAATCTTCATAAGGCAATGCTCTGATCACATTATCATTTTGCTTTAAAAATTTCCAGTGGTCCTCCCCTTGTTTCTCAAATAAGGCACAAATTCTTTGTCCTGGCGTTTAAGGACCTTCATCATCTGACCCTACCTTTCCAGTTTTATTTTATGTTCACGTTCTTTATGTTCTAGCCCAACTGCGCTTCTCTCTGTCTTCTGTTAACAAAAAATCCTTTGTTTTTAATATGATGATGATGATGATGATGATAACACCAATGATGTCGTTTCTAAGTGGGTTCTTCATTGCCCCAACCCTGAAAGTCTTTAAGTGGTACTTTTGGATGCTCTTCAGTCCTTTTCAAATAAACTGAATGAACTAGGCTGATTTCGCTCAGCAAAAAAAGTAGCTTTAACCAGAGATGTTGTGGTCAAGGTCCATAGTATTCTGTCATAGGCCATTTCCCTTGCGGCAATGTGTGGACAACATCTGGTTGGGTCATACATAGTACATTGCATTGTGCACATCTTGTTACTTGGTGACTTGTCAGCATTTTGTTGTGCATCAGACAATGAAGACAGAAAGACCTGGATTCAGGTCCCGCCTCTGACACTCTTTGTCTGTGGAACTCTGGGCAAAGCACTTAACCTCTCAGTGCTCTAGACAAGTCTCTAAGTTGCAGAGAAGGAGTTGCTCTGCATTTACAGAGTGAGTCCCCCACCTCTCACCAACCTGGGATATCCTTATACCAATAAAATAACAAAAGCTAGCATTTCTATGACACATTTAAGATTGCCAAAGTACTTTATACATATCTCATTTTATCCCTAAAGATAAAGATCCCCTGAGAGCTAGATGCTATTATTATCATGCCCATTTTATAGATGAGGAAACTGAAGCAGACAGAGATCAAGTGACTTGCCATGGGTCACATAGTGAATTGTCTGATTAGAACTCAGATCCTCCTGACTCCAGGTCCAACTATCTACCCACTATGTCACTTAACTGTCCAGGCATAAGTCCAATCTCTAGCCCTACCTTCAGAAAATTGTTTGTCTTTGTTTCATTGTGAATTTCCTCATCTGAAAATAAGATTTTTCCCCCACTTGCCCTAGAGAAATATGCCAATTTATCAATTGATTCTGATATATGAAATGATTCCATCAATTCTTATTCCATTAATATGGAAACCCTATACCACAATGAAGAGCGTGAGCTATCTATAACTTAGTGTACAAGCCTTAGGGAGCTGCTGGAGGTTCAGAGATAGTGCCAAAGGCAGGAGTTGAATACAAGTCTTCCTAACATCAAGTCTAGTGTTCTATTTATTATGCTGTGCTGTCTTGCACCTTAGAGAAATATTACAGTTTAATAAAATAAAAATTTCTATGTCATTATCTTTTTTTGGGCGGGGGGATGGCAATTGGCCGTAAGTGACTTAGCCAGAATCACATAGCTGATAAGTATGGCAGGATTTGAACTCAGATCCTCCTGACTCCAGGCTAGTGCTCTATCCACTACACCTCCTAGCTGCCCCACCCCATGCCATTATCTTTATCAATTTTAACAGACAAGCCTTTTTTGATCACCAGCCATAGACAGGACACTAAATAAGCACAAAGCTAATTACTATATAGTGGCCAGCATGAAATAAGGATAGGCCTTATATCCTGGGAGGTAAAGTTAATTAATATCCATTAGCTTATAGGATGACTAATTGGCATGAACAAATGTTTAGAGCACAGGGACTATGTCCATTCAAGTCATTTTATCTTGTCTAACATTTAACATAACAACACTTGTGAAGCCAACTAACGAGAGAGCATGGTCTCCATATTGGAAGGATCACTCACTGTATTGGGATTCAGGAGACTGGGGTTCTAATCCCAGTTCTGCTGTTGACTCGCTGTATGCAAATGGACAAGTTGCTTAATCTCTGGGAACATCAGTTTCCTCATTTGCAAAATGAGGAGATTCAACAGGTAATCTCCATTCATTGCTAGAATAAGCCACGTGCCATTGGACTAAACCAAGGTCATGAGGATCCTTCCACTTAGAGAGAGGCCTTTCCTCTTTCACAAAGAGAAGCTTTGGTTCAGACAGGCTCTTGACATGTTATCATTTTGTACCATGTACCATTATTCATGACTTGATTTTGTAGCCGCTCCATCAGTGTGGAAAACTGTTGGACCATGGAATTCCCCTGGGGTGTTGGAATGAAATTTAGTAATGTCTTAAGGCCCAGCCTGCCCTCTGGCATGTGCCCTTTGGCTACTGGGCAGTACAGGGGCTAGGGCCATCTCAATTCTGAGTCTTTTGAGGCAGCTAGGTAGTGCAGTCTGGATAGGAAGGTTTGTTTGGAATCAGGAAGACCTGAGTCTGGATCCTGCCTCAGATGACCCTGGTCAAGTCATTTAGCTTCAGTTTCCTCATTTGTAAAATGAGGTTGATAACGGCATCTACCTTGTAGCACTGCTGTGAGAATCAAAGAAGATAAAATATGGAACTCTCTGCACACCTTAGAGAGCTATCTTAAAGCTAGCTATTGTTATTATTTTGTGCCTAAAGGTCTATATTCTAGGATACCAGGTTATTTCCTACAGCATCCCGGACTTAACATTCAAAAAACCTGGTTTCTGTCTTGACCCCACCATCTGCTAGTGAAATATATGTGTGACAAGTCAACCTGTCTGAGCTTCATTTTCCTCATCTGAAAAATGGGGACGATTACTATCTGTCCTGCCTTTTCCATAGGGCTGTTGTGAGGACCCCAGGAACTAAAGGGCTGTTAGGAGGACCACTTTGTAAAGTGTCAAGATAAGCAAACCAACACATGCTTGGGAATTCTTGCTCTTAGGAAACAACAACTTGAGTTAGGCGACTAATGTAATCTATTATTATTACTGTTATGATCATTACCATTATTGTTATTATTCCCTACAGGGTCAGGAAAAGTGACCGGGGGAGGGGGCGAGCAGCTATAAAACTGAGGTCGTGGCCCTGTAGCCAACAGCGACCGAGGCCTGGAGTCTCAGCTAGCTAGCATGAAAAGGAGCTCACCTAACAAATGGGTAACTACAAAGGCATTCAAAGAATTCCTTGGCACCAGGAACCCTCTTGTGAGAGGAAATCCGATCTAGGAGGGGAAGTGACTCAGAGCTTGCTTACAGTACCGGAGGGAGGGGTGCCTGGAGCCTAATTCCTTGGACTCTTCAGAATTTCCAGACTGGGTCAAGCCCCAAGGCAGGGGATTCAGGAGGGGGTCTCGTTGTGACCTTGACCCTCAGGGAAATGAGGCAGGCCTCCAGGGTTCCCTGAAGCATGGCCAAAACCAACCCGGTCCCGCCTTGGACCCACAGTTTTTGAAGTACAGAGTAGGGGAGCCTGCAGCAGTACTCAGAGGGCCAAACCCTGGCCAGGTCACTTCAGAGATTCAGCTGCTGTCCGAGAGAGAAGCTTTTGTTTCTCTCCGGTTAGGAAGCGGCACTAATGCTGCAAGGTCATGGACTCAGGCCTGTGGTCAGCTGCCCACCATGGGGTCTTCAAATTCCCCAAACGGTCAGATTTGAAAAAAAAAAAAAGCATTGCGGAATCTCCTGGAAAATTCCTCAAACATTCATAGGATCAAGGGTTTAGAACTGGAGCAGAAGCCAGACACCATCTAGTCCAAGCCCTTCATTTTACACAATGAGGAAACTGAGACCCAGACAGGGTCAGTGACTTGCCCATCATCCTACAGCTATTAAATGTTTGCAGTGGGATTTGAACCCAGATCTATCTAACACACTATCCACCTAACCATACTACCTCTCTGATGACCAAACAATGGTCATCAAATAGAAGGGGAGGAGGGGGAATAAATCCAGCTTTCATGGAATGTAATTTACTTGCAGTAGCCTGTTGGATCATGTATTCAGCCTCCTCACTCCCTCTCTAAGCCGGCTATCTTCATTCACTTTCCTCTTTGAATACCCCAACTGGTTTTATCTCACAGTCACTTCCAGGAACCAGGGAACCCCTCCATCCTTTTTTGTCATAGAATAAATAACCAAGGAAAATGTATAGGGATGGGAGTTTGTCCCTTTGTCAAAAGAGAAAACCTTAGTTTGCCTCTCCCTTCATACAGATGGAGTTCCTTCTGCTGGGACCCCCAACCCTTTGAGAGACTCCATTGTGACTCACTGTGCCATTTGGTACTGAATTCTCTGGTGAGCAATCATCTGCCTTGGAGCTGGGAAGGATCCCGCTGCCGCAGCTCATCTCCTTAACAGGAAGATGGCAAACTAACTATAAAAGCAAGCAAACAAACCAACACATGCCTCAGGACTGGCGCCCTTATGAAACAGCAGCCCTGGCTTTATGGGCTATCATGAGTGATATGATCGCCCTTCTGCCTCAAGAAAGCAGAACGGCAATCACGAGAAGCCCCGGCCAATCTTCCCCGGCCTTCAGAAGCCAGGCTCTATGTTTAGCACGACAGTTGTTTCTCATACTCTTACACTCTTTCCGGTGACTTGATTGGAATCTATGCATTATCCAGATGGATAATGGCAGGGGTGGATTGGTAAATGTTTAACAATGGACTCTTGAGGGGAAAAAAGCAGCATACTTTTAAGTTTAATTTGCATTATTAACATATTCTTCATCACTTTCTTCGGTCTAGAGTCTCTAGACAATCAATAAAATAATAAATCAATCTCGGATTTATTGATTTCCAAGGAATAAATGTTCATGCTGAAAATTTAACAATTTTCTAAGTTAGAGTTTGTTTGAGTTAGATCCAGGATACTCCTGGACTATGGGCTTCTAAGATGGGCTATTTTCTTTGGGTGAATGAATATAAAAGCATTTATTAAATACTCACTTTGTGTAAAGCACTGTACTTTGGTGTGATTTAGCAGCATGGAGACAGCTATGTCTTTGCTTGTCAATGAAACATTAAAAAGGTGTTTTAAACATGGCCTAGAGAAACACTTTTTAGCCTTCTGTCCCAGCTATAAACTGAAATCGTTGGAATGTCTTAATCCAATGGAGCTAGTTCTAGGTTTTGCTCTGGTTTCCAAAGAATAGATCTAGGCCCTTCACCACCCCCACCCCCCTCAACCAAAAGAGGAAGATATACTGTACAGTTGACTTGCCATTGGGGATGTTTGATGTCTTGATGGTCCCAGGGCTTCATCACAATTCCCACTTTGCTGGGGTGAGACCTGAATACACAAAGAGGGTGGATCTTAAGAATGGGAGAATCTGCTGCCATAGAACCAAGACGTATAAATATGAATGTCAAGCTATTGCAATCCGTGAAAGGCTTTGAAAATACCAGGGAGTTCCAGAGCGCACTGGGCCTCGCATGAGCACAATGAAATGATAATGAGGACAACCATGAGCAAAGACCACCCACCAGCGGTTTTATAGCGGTAGCCAGGAATGACGGGTCTCCTTGGAACTATTGACACTGGATGGCATTGTCATTTTTAGCACATGCTAAAGCGGTGATTGTGAAAGGAATTGTCTCTGTCAAACGCGAGCCAGACTATTTATGGACATCCCTGCCTGCCCCACATTCTTGTGCCATGGGCCATAGGTAGGAGAAAATGGAAAATTACTGCTTGGCTTCAACAGATTTTCCCATCGACTCCCTGTACACACTTAATTAACCAAGGAAGAAATATGTTCGGTAGACCTTATTATTGGGCCCACTCTTCCTAGTTTTCAGTCTTCCTGATTTAAGCTCAGGATAGTCCCTTAACTTTACACTGACTAATTCCCTTGTTTTGTGAGTGAGCCCTGGGCTAACTCCTTCCTCCCTGACCTGCTAATCCTGTGGGTAGCCTAAGGAATGTTACCTAGACCAGTGCTATCAAACTCAAACAGACCTGGGGCCACTAAACCATGGATAAGGATCCCTTTGAGCTACATATTGACTTAGTTTTTAAAGTGTAATATTATCTATATATTATTATATTTTAATTTATTTTATTTCATTACTCATTTTTTTGGTGAGGGAATTGGGGTTAAGTGACTTGCCCAGAGTCACCCAGTTAGTAAGTGTTAATGTGTCTGAGGCCAGATTTGAACTTAGGTCCTCTTGACTCCAGGGCCAGTGCTCTATTTGATCTGTTTAATGTTTCCAAATTACATTTTAATCTGTCAGGAAGCACTTGGGAGGGGTTATATGTTGATACCTCTGACCTAGATTTATGAGATTTCTTGCTTCTCCAAGAGGAGATAAAATTGTTTGTTTATAGTCTTTTAAACACTTGTGCCTGATCACATTATTCATAATATATATTCATAATATATTCTAAACTAGTTTAAAAGTTTTATGCTCCAGGCAGTGAGCATAGTAAGGTTGTTTTTGTGTCTTCGTCAATTCCATCATGAAGAGGATATCATGTATGCATGTGTGGAGTACTATTTCAATGGATTGGAAATTATAGCTCAAAATTTCTCCTCCTTATGGCCTATATACATCAGACCATGGAGGGACAGAAAAGGGAGATAGTCCCTACACTGGCTATTTTTGGTGCCTGTGAGGTCAACATGGCTCTGGGGAAAGCTAAATGCAACAGGTCTCTTTAGAACCAAGGCATTTCATCCATCTTGCCTAGGGAGAGGAGTTCCCCTCACAACCAGAGCTCTATTCATCTGTAGCAGCTGCGCATCTGGCCCATTGTTCATCCCTGGTTTCTTTTAGGTGCTTGTTGTAATGAAGGATGACAGGGCTGAAGCTGGCTTGGAGTCTGTGCCTCCTCCAAGATGGGTGAATTGGAGATTTCTGCCCATGGTAAGCACTTGGTTAGTGTGGATGGACTAAACTCATGGATGACAAGGTACCAGGAACAGGAGAATTTGAACAGAAATGATTAATTTGGCACCAGCTAAAGTCTAGCAATGCATTTGGGGCTAAATAGGAAACAGTTATAGAACCACAGATTCCCTGCTGCTGTGGTTTATAATTCAAGTGAGCAGTAACAAAGGATCCCAATATGGGGTAAGGACAGAGGTTGAAAGGGAAGCAAGGAGAGGACTGAATGCAGATTTTGACAGGTGTTCAACAGCATTGAATTCCAAGGTGTGCCTCACTATTCTTTCACCTAGGCTAAGTCCTCAAGATTGTATCCTCAGCCTGGGCACAGAATCAGGAGTGGGGGTAGGTGGTGGTTTAGGGACCAGGTATAGCATGGCAACCAGGTGCCTTCTAACCAGCAACTCATCAGAAAAATGAGGGGGTTGGAACTACCTAGTAGTTATAATAGTAGCTAGCATTTATATATCACTTTAAGGTTTAAAAAGTGATATATACATATATATATATATTATGCATATGAATGTATATATGATTTCATTTGATGATGTCTTAAGGTCCCTTCTGGATCTTAATTCTTAATCCTCTGATCTGATGAATTCTGACTTGTGACTTTCCAGGTTAGGAGACAGCCTTTGAATCATTAGTTGTAAACCTCTGACCTCATCCCTTGGCTCCCAGCCTCCCTTTCACTGCTATGCCTAGTAAAGCCACACTGTTATCTTCAAGAGTGGACCTAGACTGGGGAGGTCTAAGTTAGATCTTTCCCGATCCATCTTAAACCATTAGATAGAAAAGTCCATAATCTATGCTCTTTGAAAAATTGCTGCTCTCTACTTTGTGTAGGTTTTTGCTTTCCATCGTGGCAGTATGGATTTTGTAGGTGCCTGCTTGAGACTTTTTCCTCCCCACAATCTCAATGGGCCTGAGCTTGCATGCTCTGGTCAGAAAAATGCCCAACGATGTCTGTTTTTAACTCAAGGGAACCTTTTGCTTGAATGAGATCACCAGAATGATACCCCAAACACAGGCCTGGCTTCCAAAAGACCTCAGAAGTAAGATGCAGGTCTGTATTCTCCTGGCATGAACCTGACCTGCATCCTCAAGGGGACATGTTTTGGGTGGTCCAATTCATACATATGGTTGGTCCCCCTCATCCAAAGCCTATATGGTAGAGGTTCTCTCTGCTTCATTTTAAGTAGAAGGGATTCTCAGATGGGTTGACCCTTGGCTTGCTCCTTGCTAACACCAAATAGACATGGCCAATATTGGTGGCTCCTTTCTAGAAAAAAAAAAAGTGGCTTAGGGGTTTTGTGGTGAGAAAGAAGCAGGGGTACAATTGCCTACATAAATATTATAAATGGAATCTGTAATGACTTCACTGATGGTGGTCACCGACTGTGTAGGTGGGGACGAAAGGGTGGCATCGGGGCCAGCCGCAGCCACTCCTACACTCTTCACATGTCAAGAATATCCTTTGGCTAGTGGTCGCAGCTGCTGTTTGCAATGCCTCGCACTGTTTGCATCTCTGTTTCCTGGCCTCACAACCGGCCCAATGCCTTTACTCTGAACAGGGCCCTTCCATTCCTGATCAGTGCACACCAGGTCTGTCTGTTTGCTGCTGTGCCTCAGCTGTCTGCAGCTAGGCCGAGTTGTTTGAAGCTGTTCTCCAGTGTGCCTTTGAGGTGACTTCTGCTTGTTTCTTGCAGCTGTCCCACTTGTGCTCACCACACAGCAGCTGCTTGGGTATCCTGCTCTCATCCATCTCTGCACATGTCCTGCCCAGAGGCCCCAAATTGGAACGTGCTTCTTCAGCTCTGGGAGGCCGGCTATGTTCTGCCTTGCTGTTTACTGTTAATTATAGCTTCAGGTCCCAATTTCACAGACATATTGGAGGTTAGACACTATTACTTCTCCGTTAGTCTGTGACGGTTTGGTTCAGTTGATTAGAACAAATTGGGCCAAGGTCATGGGTCTAATTCCCATGTGGGTCAGTCAGCTTTGCTCTGTTCATGACACTGACAGCACCTCTAACCCTACTGTGCCATCTCGTTAATTCTTGCCATCCATCACAAAGAGGACTGGATGAGACATTGTAGATAGGTAGATACAGATCCAGCCCCTCTCCTGCAAGCCCCTCAAAATTCTCACTCTACCCAATAGATAGAGAGTTAGTATCATCACTTCTGCTCATGGAAGACAAGATCATTGCCTCTTTGACCATCAGCAGACTCAAGAACATGACAGATTTCTGAAAACTGTGCTGACCTTAATTCCTTTTTTCACCTTCCTCACTTGGGAGCCATATTGTTTTTCAGTCATGTCAGACTTTTCGTGACTCCATTTAGGGTTTTCTTTGGCAAAAAGACACTGGAGTAGTTTACCATTTCCTTCTCCAGCTTATTTTATAGATGAGGAAAATGAGATAAACAGGGTTAAGTGACCTGCCCAGAGTTACATAACTAATAAGTATCTGAAGCCAGATTGGAACTCACAAAGATGAGTCTTCCTGACTCCAAACCCAGCACTCTATCCACTGTGCCATTTAGCTAGCCATCTAATTTAGTGATTCACTTCTAGTACTCCTTTATTCAAGGCATTGTGCTAAGTTTTAGAAATATCACAAAGACAAAAATAAAATAATTCTTGCCCTCAAGGAGCTTATATTATTTCGGAGGGATGCAATGTATACACAAGTAAGAATAGAATATAAGCTCCTTAAAGACAAGCATAGTTTCATTTTTGTGTTTGCAGTTGTATCTTCTAGTGCCTGGCACATAGTAGATGCTTAATCAATCAATCAACAAGCATTTATTAAGCACTTACTATGTGTCCATCTTAGTGCTGGGGATACCAAAAAAAAGGCAAAAACATAAAAACAGCCCCCGACCTCAAAGAGTTCACATACTAATGAAGGAAATCATATATAAATAAATAAGTACCTATAAGTTATATACAGGGTAGAAGGAAGGGAAACTTTGAGGGGAAGGTTCAAGTGACTGGGGGCATGGGGAAGGCCTGAAGAGGGGAGCATTTGAACTAAGATTTCAAGGAAGCCAGGGATTCCCAGAGGAGACAGTGAGGAATTAGACCATTCCAGCCATGGGGACAGCCAATGCTAAGACAAGGAGACAGGAGATGGAATGTTGCATGTGAAGAACAGCAAGGTCAGTATTGCTGGAGTGTGTGTGTGTGTGTGTGTGTGTGTGTGTGTGTGTGTGTATGTCTATGGTTGGGGGTGGGAGAGTGGGAGAAGGGTAAAGTACCAGAAGACTGGAAAGCTAGGAAGAGAAAACAGGTTGTGAAGAGCATTGTCAAACAGAAGAGTTAACATTTGATTCTGAAGGGTAGCCATGGTACCCTGGAATTTATTGAGCAGGTGACAGGATTGTACTTTGTGAAAATAACTCTGACAACTGTGTGACTGAAGGATTGAAAAGAGGAGGGACTTGTGGCAGGGTGACTAGTGAGAAGGCTGCCTTGATAGTCCAGGCTGGTGATCAAGATGGTCTGAACTAGAGCATATGACTGGAAAGAATGGGACATAAATGATCCATAAATGAGAGTTGTTGTAAATAGAAATGCTTGTTGATTGATTAACAGAAAAAAATACAAAGTAATCAAAGTTAGACAAAGAAATTTCAAGGAGTGGACAGCACTAATAAAGAAGCTTCAGGAAAGATTTCATGTAGGAAACAAAGTTGTATAGTTAAGTTTATTAATGGATTTCAGTTCTATATAATCAATGAAAATCTTTGGCTGTTTGGGTGGAAAAGCACAGTTTTCTTAGGGTTCATTGGGTCTTAGAGCAGCACGGTCTACATACAAGTGCATAAAACCTTTTCCATGGATTCTTATGTATGGGTTTCTAAAGTGCAGTCATCCGCATACAGCTGTTCCTGGATGAGGAGCTCAAGGACTTGTGATAATATTCATGGCCTATTGAATTAAAGAGTTTCCCAGAAGAGCTGAGGTGTGTTCAGAGATAAGCTTCTGGATCTCCTATTTCCTAAAACATGACTATTTAAAAGAGGTTAAATAAGATTAGTCTTTGTGCAATCTTCTTTTATTGCAGTGGTGATGGGGAGCAAGGCAATAAGGTGAAGAAAAGGTAATTGAAGGGATTATGCACATATGGCAGCAACACTTTTAGTGACATGGCTGGTGAAAACAATGAATTAGCCAAAATGTTGCCTTTGTCATGACATAAACCATTTCATATGGACTCCTTGGCCTGATGCTGCTCACTCAAGCTGTTGGCCGCCTCCTCCAAATTTCACCTTGGGAGAACTTACTCTTTCCATAGCAAAGTATTGGGATTACCTAGTGGGCAGACTGCTCATGATACTATTTAACCCATACAGATAAAACCATCATACATAGCTATCATTAGGAACGGAGGAGGAGCCTTCTGGTACCACGAAAGTCACATGCAGTGGGTGAAACAGCAAATAGGTTAGAAGGCCAACAAGATAATATGGCTTGTAGAAAGCCTAGACACACAGCCTATGGTGTGGCATGGTGGTGGGTGAAGGCGAGTTAGGGCTGAACTTCACTGGTCTTGGGATGTGGCAAGAATATTGAACAAATAGGGCTACTGGGCAGATATAATGATAGGGGAGGGGAAGAGAAGAGAAGGGAAAAAGCCTTTTTAAGCACTTACCAATGCCAGGCATTATGCTAAATGCTTACGTATATCCCATTTGATCTTCTTTTGGAAGGGTGTGCAACAGCATGGGGCCTGGGAAAGGAAACAGAGCTGGTTGTACTGCAGTCACAAGAGGATGAGAGAGGACCATGAGGTATAAGAAGAGTAAGTCTGAAGGCTGTCACATGACAGCCCCTTTAAATTTTGGCATGCTAGACAGAGGCCCAGTTGCCCAGCCCTAGTTTTTGCTCAGCTAATGTCTAATTTGTTTGTAATTAATATCCTACCTATTTTTTTGAAACGACTCACACAAGTTAATGTAATAGAAAATAAGATAGGGGAAGCCAAAAGCAGAATAGAGACTTTCTAAAAGGATCTGAGGCAATAATAGAATTTCTAATCCTGATGAAGCCAAGAAAAACTAGAGGCTATAGTGGGAGGTGTTCACAAGGTCATATGTTAGAAGGGTCAGAATTTGAACCCAGGTCCTCAGACACTAAAGCCAATACCCATTCCATTGTATGGCATTACGTCTCCTAAACCTAACCATTAGACATGACTAGGCTTCTGAGGTGAGCTGATTACTATAATTGGGCATAGAACTTCCATTTGGCTGTTAAGTTTTTGGCAGCTAAGTCAAAAAAAGGAAGCGAGTTGGGTTACATAATTTACATTGTCTGACAAAAAAAAAAGTAGCTTTGCCTACAAAACCAAGCCTTTGTCCAAAAACTACATTCAAGGAGGAATTTATTGAGTAGGCTTTTTATGAGGGATATTAGGTAATAGAGAGGGGATCTTCAACCATGATTTTGCCAAAGACATAGAAACACCGTTTATACGAGAGTCTTGAGTCAACCCTCTGTAAAGGTTGAAGGCATAATATGAAGGCTTTTTTTGTGGAGGGTCTGAGTTAATATGATGCAGAAACTTCACCTTCTAGTGGTCTAACTTAATTCAGGAACAGTTCTAGAAGAATCTAGAAGGAGAGAACACGTAATTGACTGTCCCGGAAATCAGAAGTCTTAAGATAGCCTTTGGTAGGTTCATTGTTCATTCCTGAGCAGGAATGTCCCTTTAGCTGATACTTTGGGGTTTTGTTTCAGTGAAATCTAAGTACTTTAGCTACCATATATGAGTAAGGCAAAAATGTCATTCTTTTAGGAAAACTCAAGAGCCATACTTATGTTCTTAACCATGTAGAAGACAGGCCCATTTCACCAAGGATGTGGCCAGGAGAGATGCCTGCAAGTAGAACCAAAGCTTTCCCTTTCCCTGCAAAAGAGTTTCAGAATTTCTGGATTCCAGCGCTTAATCAAGTTGTTTAAGATCTGACCGTGCGATGACTTTAGCTAGAAGAACTGTTGGGCAGGGATTACCTGTGGCAGACATTTCCTGTTGTTGTTGATGTTGTTGTTGTGCTTGTCTCTCTTTTTCTTCTCATCTTTTTCCTCTTTCTTCTTTTCCTCCTCCTCATCCCCTTCCTTCTCCTCTCCTTTTCATCTTTCCTCCCTTCCTCTTCCCTTCTCTTTTTCTCCTTGTCCTTGTTCTTATTCTTGTTATTGTTCTTCCTGTTCTCCTCCTCCTTCTTCTCCTTCCTCTTCTTCTTCTTCCTTCTCTTTTCATAGAAGTCTTTATAATATGGGAAAGGTTCTTCTTTACCACATACAGCTAAGTGTGTCATAGCCTAAAAAGAAAAAAGATGTGTTCAGTTAAGACCGGCCATAGCCTCAGGGCTACATAAGGTTCTTCAGAGCTTTGGGTGTGGCCCTGAAGAAAAAGTATTACTACCATCAATTGTGTTAATACTATGATTATCAGTCATAGCATGGATATGTGCTCCTCCCCCCTTCTTAGGAGAGAGGTAAGACACCACAGGGGTAGAATGTGGTGTCTACTCTGAGATCCACTTGCTCTATTGGTTGGTTTTGCTTGGCTACCTTTCTTTATGATGAGGAAAGGCTCAGTGGTGGGAGGAATATGGGGAAATGACTAGAGTACAAAAACAAAAAACAATAGTATTTTTAAAAATTTTAAAGGCCTTCCTGATAGCCACCAAGTTATCCATAGACCACGTTTGGGAACCATTGGCAGCTTATTGATAACAAATGGAGTCAGTTAATTCAGTTCACCTTCTAGTTCCATTCTGACTCTCTTTTTGGGGCTGATTATGCCCTGGTACTATTCCAAGTCAAATTGTAAGAACTCAGGAGATGATTAAATGGACAATGTCCTGGCGTCTAGCTGCCATCTAGATCATTTTAAAGTATTTTAGCCGAAAGTGCTACAAGTGTGTGACCTATAGCATGCTCACTTGGGTCCTGTTGTATATTATAGAATATAACAAACTCTACTCACCTTTTTGGAAAAACAAAAACAAACCCCTCTCTGTACCCTTCTTACCTCCACCATGATGCTCCCTTATTCCTCATGTTCTCAAATAGTTAATGGAGTTAAAGGAGAAAAATAGACCCTATTTCTGCCCCCACCCCCATGCCCTGGAGTCTGGAGTTTCTAAAGATATGGCACTATTCAACTGCATGTATTTTTTCTGAGTTTAGTCATGTTGAAGAGGCGTTGGGTTTTGAAATGTCAAAGCATTGGCCTGAAGGAAGTAGGCATGGTTCCCATTTATATAGCATGGAATTTCTGGAAACAGGGTTGTAAATTGCAGCAACAGTGTGTTAAGTCTAAGCCCTCATTGGTTGTCCCTGACCCTCCAGGGAAATCAGTGGTTGTGTGGACATCTTAGCATGCAAGTCAGGGACACACACACACACACACACACACACACACACACATACATCTTGCTTTCTTCTCAAAAGAAAAAGCTATTAAAAATGCCTTTCCTAAGACTGAAGGATGCTCTTATAGGCTTTGATTTGAGAACCTAATTTCTTCACACTGGTTTTTCCATGTGGCCTACAGTTAAATGCACAGCTTGGGCTTCCTAAGGCATTTGTCTCTGGAAACAGGAGGGGAAGTATATTTACACTGAATCAAATGAGATTGCTTGCTTTCCATCCATGTAGGGGGTAGTGGGATATGATGTGGGCTGGCTTGACAGGCTAGGCAATAGACTAGAAATTCAAAGTCTGTGGATTTTGGTCCCTGCTGTGCTATATGTGACCCTGGGCAAACCACTTAATGTTAGTTAAGTTGACTGTCCACATATATAAAAGGGGAAGCTGGGTCACACAGCTGGTAAATATTAGAAGCATGTTGCTGCTGAACTGATGAATGAGAACCCCTTATAGCTCTGTCATCTTCTCCAAAAATGAAGTAGAAGGTTTCTAGAATATGTCTCCTTCTTGTTTTTGATCGGGTTCTTTGCATAAAGGTATCAATGAATGCCTTTTTACAGGAGCAAAGCAACTTCTTCTGTGTATAAACCTTCAGCCTGCCATCAGCTAGGGGCTGGGGTCAATAACCTCTGTCGTTTTTTACTTTCTCCACCAGTCTTCTCCACGGGTACTGCAGAGTGCCACGGGCAGGGATGAGTCATAAGCAAAGGAGAAAAAAGGAACAAGAATGGAAGAAGGCAGAGGAAGAAAAAGAAGAAAGAAAGAGGCCCATAAAGCAGGTGTGAAAGAAGACTAGCAAAAAGGGCTCCAGATTACATCAGCACTATAGGTGGCCTAGCTCTGCTTTATGATTTGGCTGAAATATCGAGACCTCATCTCTCACATATCTATGTCCCCTGCTCACCCTAGTAAACCGAACTCTAGGTGAAGAGTTGGAGCTATGTGATACCGCGCCGGATTTGGAGTCAAAGGACATGGGTTCAAATCTTGACTCTACTTCTTAGTGCCTATGTGGCCTTGAGCACACACTCACTCAACCTCTATGGGCCTCAATTCTTCATCTCCGAAATGGAGGGTTTTGATGAGATGATCTTGAAGGCCCCTTCCAGATCCAAATCTGTGAATCTGGGCCCTGCTGCTGACTAAAGGACTCTGCATTAGTGCCCCTTTCTCTCCGACCAGTGAGGGTAATGCTATCTGCTGCTGTTTCTGACATCAAAGGGTCACTGTGAACAGAAATGTGTGGGAAAGCTTGTTTCCCCTTTGGCACTGTCCATCTGTCCATTGAAGTTCAACACGAGCTTAACTAGAGCTATCCCATCTGCTGGCAATTGCCCTGCAGCCGAGCGGAGCCCCTTACCCTCTAGTTGTAGCCAGATATAGGAGTTCAGATGCACCAGAGAATAAAGAGGAAGGGGGACCCATGCTTCACTGGGCACATTGCTTTCATCTACCTACACACAAAGGGGAAAAATCAAGCCTCTGATTATCATTCATATAAAAACCATTCCTGCTGCTCCTAGACATTTTGACACATGTACTATTGGAATCCAAAACAATTCAAAAGGAAAGAAAAATAGCCTCCCTTGTCTGAAACTTCAGGAAATGTGGTGGCCAGGTCTGTAGGAGTGTTTTCCTTTCACTTAAGCCTTGTGAAAGGGCAGTGCAGACAAGTTAAGTCTTCAAAGCTAAACCACCCAGTGTCTATAATAGGCAAATGAGTAGACTTTGAGGGGAGCCCAAGTTTGAATGGAGAGGAAGTTCTCTGTTTGAGATCCTTGCCTGACCATGAAGTGATTTTTCCATGTCTAGAAATAGCAGGGGGAACCTTACATTTTCCCAGTTCTAGAAGTAGCAGGGGCTACATTAGAATAGACGAAGAACTTTATTGCCCCAGGGGAACATTGGATCTTAAATCTAGAGCTGGAAGAGATTTTGCCATGTAGTCCAACCCTCTAGTTTTACGTGTAGCACCTGCTTGGGGATGCAAGATAAAAGGGTCCTTCCTGTAGGCCATAAGGATTTGTCTAATTGGCTTCTGAGCTAAACTCCAGGGATTTCTAAAGGGGCAGTTCTCAAGCCTCAGGCCTCTCTTTCCTGCTAGCCATAAAATGCAAGAATTATATTCTGAACTTGAGAGTGCCAGTGTGACCTCCCACAAGCCACCCCCGAGTGCCTGGCTTCCTAGGCAAGCCTGTATCTGGAATGGGGCCACCTTCTGTTTGTGTCTTTTTTTCCTTCAGTTCAGGGGGCCATATGAGATCTCAAAAAGTGGCTAGCATCTTCTATCTTCCCAGGCATTCGAGAAGTATGATTTTGGGCTCCTGGACAATCGGACTGGTAGAGGCAGCAAAAGACTACCCCCGAGGAAAAGAGTCATGCACACAGCAAGAAACTACAAGGAAAATAAGAACCCAGTTGGTATTGATCAGTTTCTATTCAATGGAGGTGACATCTGAAAAAAGCTAATGGATAACCCCACTGCAAATGTCACCATGAGGCTTGTATACTAGCCTCTTGAGTGATTTTAGCCACTCTATGATAATTTTTTGTTGCTGTGTTGTTTCCTTTCTGTGTGGGATTAAAACTGTATATCCCACACCTGACTTATATTTGTGTTCTAGGTACACTTTTTCCTTCCCCTCCCCTTCCCAGTTTGGGAGGACCCCTCGGATTGGAGCAAAAATTAGAATTGTCCTACATGAATCTGGTGTGGAGGGCGAATTGAAGTCCTGAGAGCCTCAGTCCCCCCTTGAGGGGAGGCTCAGAGCAATGAACCCAGGACAACCATCAAGGGCAGGTAAAGGACAGAGACTGGCAAAGGTTTCCAGCCTCTGGGTCATCAAAAATCCAGGTGCTAGTTACAGAAAGGTTAATAGCCCAAGGTCATACATGTAGTAAGCAGGAGAGATTTGGACCCACATCCCCTCGCTCCAAAGTCCATACTCTTTCCAATGTACCACACTGTCCTGAGTCCAGGACTCTTATTTTGTAGATGACATCCAAAAGCAGGAAACTTCCAGTCTTCTCTAGCTGCATTTCCCCTTTGTGGTTTTAGATTCTTTCCCGACAATGGTAACCTTGTAGAAGGTTGGCATCTTTCACCCCCAATTCACCCAACCATGGCCATAACAGCTTAAGGTTTTATCATCCTTATCACAACCGCTTGTTTATATACATTTTTAAAGGCCCCAGTCTGAGCCTTAGGATTTGGACTTTGCCAGGCTTATCCTGAGAATCATTTTCTGATTAGAGAATCAGATTGTACATTATCATCCCAGCAACAAGCTTCATGCCAGAGAGCAGCACCAAAATAATGACTCAAGCAACAGCCTGGACTAACTGGCACGGTAGCGATGGCCTGAAACTGGATTACTTTCAAATAATAGACATAATGGAATATACTATACAGGGAAAAAAAAAACCTGTCAAAAACAGTCAACCCAATATTTTTGCCTTTCTCAGTGACCAAGTCAGATTGGTTCTACAGTTGGTCCAATCTATCATAGGAGAATTGATTGTTAAAATTGCTAAGAAAAGAAATAGCCATACCCTCTATTTTCACCTTATCTCTCTACGTTCTCTACCCCAAAGAGGCTGTCTCAATACTTCTCTTCTTTCCTCTGGCTCCTAACCCTGTTGCTGATGCTTAACCCCACGTGGATTTCCGTAAGTATACAAACTACATCAAATTTCTTCCCCTCCTAGTCCAAATCTTTTAATACATTCACCCCTTTTTCCATCATTCCCTCTTATCTCTGAGGGGAAAAAGATCTCTCTTTTCTTATCTGTCAAGGCTAACTTCTTCATTTGGGTCCTAGATTCCCATCTCTTCTCTCCTGTTCTGAGACCTTGCCCCATCAATGATCTCCCTTACTGGATCTTCAGTCTTCTCTTGATTTGTGGCTCCTGCTTCTCTGCCTGTAGATATGTTCAAGTCTTTTTTCTTCCAAGAAACGTAAACACACACACACACACACACACACACACACACACACACACACATATACACATACACATACCCTGGGACTCTGAAGCCCCGTTTTTCTCCTCCCTTCCACTGTAAAACTTCCTTAAAAAGAAACTCATGTGGTGCAGTGGATAGAGCACTGGCCCTGGAGTCAGGAGGACCTGAGTTCAAATGTGACCTCAGACACATGATACTCACTATCTATGTGACCCTGGGCAAGTCACTTAACCCTGATTGCCTTGCCAAAAAAAGAAAAGAAAGAAACCCACAGTCACTGCCACACTGTCACACCCCTTGCACATTCCTCTCATTTTTCAACCCTTCACTACCACCAATCTACTGCTACCATTAATGACTTCCTAATCACCAAGTCCAATGGTCTTTTCTCAGCAGTCTTCAAGCTTTTTGCCTTTTCATTTTTTAATAAAAAAAGGATTATAACATTATAGATGAGAATGGGAAGGCATTCTAACATCTAATCCAACCCTTCATTTTACAGATGAGGAAATAGGCACAGAGAGGTCAAGTGACTTGCCTAGTGTCATACAACTTCTGGTCTTGAATCTCTCATTCCAAATCTAGTACTTCTTTTTTAACTCTACTACTCTGCCTTTCTCTTAAGGAATTCTATTTACATGCATGTAAGTTGTCAGAATCACTTTCCAAAAGAGATTAGAGGTTATTTTCTTCAGGCAGTAAAAGGTATTTGAGATGCACTGTGGTCTAGTGGCTAGAGAACTGTCCTTGAAGCCAGGAAGACCCAGCTTCAAGCACTAGCTGTGATTCCTAGTGCGATAGATGTAACCCTGGGCATGTTATTTCACTTTTCAGTGCTCTGGGCTAGAGGTATCTAACACATGGCCCGTGGGCTGCATCTGGTTTACAACACTCCAGAGAGCAGCCTGAACCAGATTAAAATGTAGTTCCTATCTGATTTTAATGTGGTGATGTATTAATTAAAAAAAAGAAATATAAACATGGATGGTTTTCTAAGTTAATATATGATTTAGTGGCTCCTGTTTCTATTTGAGTTTGACACCACCACTTTTGACAACTCTCTAAAGCTATAACTTGCTTTGAGGAATTTCCTCACCTGGGAGTTCCCTATACAAATGAAATCACAGTCCTGCCTCTATATGAGTGTATCTCATTTTATTGTGCTTTGCAGGTACTATAATTTTTATAAATTGAAGGTTTATGGCAACCTTGAGTCAAGTAGGTCTGTTGGTACCATTTTTCCAATAGCATGTGCTCACATCATGTTTCTGTGTCACATTTTGTTAATTCTCCCAATATTTCAAACTTGTTCATTATTATTATATCTGTTAGGGTGATCTGTGATCAGTGATCACAATGTTACCACTGTAATTATTTTAGGACACCATGAACCATGCCCATATAATACATGAGATTTAATCGGTAAATGTTGTGTGTGTTTTGACTATTCCACCAACCTGCCATCCCTGTCTTTCTCCCTCTCCTTGAGGTTCCCTATTCCCTGAGACGCAATAATATCGAATTAGGCCAATTAGTAACCCTACAATGGCCTCTAAGTGTTCAAGTGAAAGGAAGAGTCAATTGATGTGGCAAACTTTGTTATTGTTTTATTTTCAGAAATTGCCACAGCCCTCTCTAGCTTCTGCACCCACCACCCTGATCAGTCAGCAGCCATCAACATCGAGGTGAGACCCTCCACCAGCAAAAAGATGACAACTCGCTGTAGGCTCAGATAATGGCAGCATTTTTTAGCAATGAAGTATTTTTAAATTAAGATATGTACATTTTTAGACATAATGCTATTGCACACTTAATAGACTCCGTACGGTCTAGTGTGTATTGGGAAACCAAAAATTTCGCGTGACTCATTTTATTGGGAGATTTGCTTTATTGTGGGGGGTCTCAAATCAAACCCACAATATCTCTGAGGTATGCCTGTACTAAGAGGTAACAAGACAATATTTACTAGTGTTGATGACCTTCTCTGTCCTTCAACAACAACAACAACAACTTAATCTGTAGCTCTGACCTCTCTCTTAAGTGTTATCTTACCACCATGATACAACCATTCTGCAATCTCTGTGTAAGGAGGTCAGTGATCTGAGTGCATCTGCAGGAATGTCTTAGTTGTGATCAATGGTTATATGTCATGTTGATTCATCTGAGTATTTCAATTACTCTGGAAACTCAGTTTCTGTTGAGATCTCTAATGGAGATTCATAATCAAGCAATCAGTAAGTACATATTAAGTTCTTACTATGTGTTAGGCTCTGGGGATACAATCACAAAAATGAAACAGACCTTGCCTTCAACAAGCTCACGTTCTACCAGGATGTTGTTGTCTACTGGGATAATAGTGACTTTGTATGTAATGTTTTAGAGGGGTATATGTAGAATGGTAGAAAGAGCACTGGGTTTAGAGTCCAAAGACCTGGGTTAGAATCCCGTTCTGACATTATGTGATTTGAATTAAGTCTGTTAAACTCTCTGAGATTTGGTTTGTCTCCCCCTCTAAGTCCTCAAAGTGCTAGGAAGGAGTGGGACAACTCTATACATGTAAATAAATTATCATTCTTTTGGACAATTGACACATTCCTAGAGCTCTCTATGAGACTGACAAATAGTTTTAGTTCCTAATACAAAAGGGCTTAAGGAAGAGTACAATTCACTCTTTTATAGTTATCTGTTCTCTCATACTTTCTACGTTGTTTGACACAATCTGAATTTGTGAGTTTTAGGTAACTTTCTCTGAAACCCAGGTATTTTTCACCAAATACTTACTTAGCTTCACAAGCACATTTATAGTAACTGGATTTAGTCTGCTAAATACTCCAGGTTTTTTATAGTAATATTGAATAAATGTATTCATTGTGAATGTATTAAAGTATACTTATTTGTATTTAATGTAGATGCAAATCAGCATGCAAAAGATTTTATTTTGGCCTTTAGTGAACTGTGTACTCACACAAAACAGTATTTGGAACACAGAAGAATACATAAACTGAAAACCTCAAATTTCTGTCCAGGTAGCAAATGTTGAAATCATAAGTTAGAGGACTAGAAGGGAATCCCAAATGAAAACTAAGGGCATCTTATTGCTTCCAGCCAAGACCCTCATTCAGACAGAGGCATGGATGAGCTAGTGTTAAAGCCTTGTAGAGAACCATCTCCCTTATCTAATCATGCTTAGAAAGATCTCACCAGCTTAATTGATTTGACCTGTAGATTATTGATTGCTGATTTTTTTTCTTGATTTCTGACTGGTCAGATAGTTATGATATTAATAACAACTAGCATTTATAAAGTAGTTAAAGGATTGTAAAGTGCTTTACAAATATCTCATTTTATTCTTATCACAATCTTATAGATAGGTGTTATTATCACCTTCTCCCCCCCTTTTACATATGGGGAAACTGAGGCTGAGAGAAGTTAAGTGACTTGCTCAGGGTGACATAGCTAGGCAGTATCTAAGGTTGGATTTGATCTCAGGTCTTCCTGGCTCCAAGCCCAGCGCTGTATCCACTGTGCCACCTAGCTGCCTCTGCATCACCTAACCACCTCAATTATACCATAATTAGGTTTCTTTAATCTCTATATATTCTCTCATGGCAATTCTATTCACTGCCAGAGCTTCAACTACTACTTCTATTCAGATAATTACCAAATCTCACTTTCCAGACTTTGCCTTTCTTCTGAGCTCCAGAGTCACATCCTCAGCTAATCTCTAGGATATCTCTACCCAGAAGTTCCCTTAGAACTTCAAATTCAATATGTCTCATACTGAGTTTATCTTTCTCCTATACATACTCCTCCTCTGGCTTCATGATATCTATCCGTGGCACTCCCATTTGTCCTGTTTCTTAATCATAGTCATGGGGTACTCTTTGACTCCACCATCTTTAACTCCTGCTTCTCTCTATCTAGTTGGTTACTAAGTCTTGTCAATTTCACCTTCATCACATGAACTTTTTATGACTATAAGTGGCAGAATATTTGTCAATCTGCATTGAGTTTCCTCACCGGGAACTCCCTACACTAATAAAATTGTAAATCTAGATCAAAAGACATCTTTCACATTCATCTCCTCTTTATTTCCACTGTCATCATCCCGTAACAGATCCTTTGTGTCCACTGCATGGACTATTGCAATAACCTCCTTAAAGGTTTCCCACCTCCAAACTGTCCTTTATATCACTGCCAAAATAAACTTTCTTAAGCATGGGTCAAGTCACACTGTTCTTCCTCTCAAATATTTTCAGTGGTTTCTTATTGCCTCTCAAATAAAGTTCAAACTATCTGGCCTGGCCTGGCATCCAAGCATCTGGTGTCATCCCACCTTTTAAAACTTACCTCATCTTACTCTCCCCCATAAATTCTATGTTCCAGCAAAATTGGACCACACTAAGCACTCCAACCTTTAGGTGCCTTTCTTTTCTTGGAACACTATCTCTGGAATGTACTCACTCTCTCTTTTTAAGGTTTGCAAAATGCTTCACATATACTGTTATCTCGATTTTAAACTGGGAGGTAGTTGGTATTATCACCTCCATTTTACAGATAAGAAAAACTGAGGCACAACGGGGTTAAATGATTCACCCAACTTCACACAACTAGTAAGCTTTGGAAGCAGGATTTAAACTCAGGTCTTCCTGACTTTAGGTCCAGAGCTCTAACTACTACATCACTTAGCTGCCTTTTGACTTCCTACATCATTCTTTAAAACAGTTCAAATACTGCCTTTTCCATGAAGCCTTCCCTGATCACAATTCCAAGTCTTTCCCCACATCAACTTTTTCTTTAATATCTTTAGTACAACTAGTACTAAATAGCATCGTTACAATACATGGCATTATAGTCATTTATGTTTGTCTCATTCTCCTTAGCCTACAAGCTCCATGGGTGCAGGGACAGAGATACAGCTAAACTTTACATTTCTTCCAGTAGAGTGCTTGGCAGACAGTAGGTGCTTCATATATGTTGCTTGAGGGAGTGAATGAATGAATGATGGAATAAGTTATAATCTTAAAAGCAGTCAATCAGATTAGCAGTGTGCATTGTGTCACAAGAAATTCTCCTTCATTTCAGGGCTTTCATGATAAAGTAGGCATCAATCTTCATTTCATCTATTTAACTGAAAATATATTTTGAAATTTCTTCTGTGTTTCCAAAAAAAGTGGCAGAGGGCAGGAGAGAGGATCCCATGGCATCTTTTCTCCCTGATTAATTTTTATACCCAATATCAATCTACTCTCTTACAAGTGAAGAAAGGGCTTATGTTTGCAATGACACATAGAAATTCAACAATGGATACAATTCATAAACACAGTAAAAGCACCTTAATTGGAACTGTAACCAATTTGGTCTTTGTGATACATCCAACTGGCCAAGATTTTGCTTATTAAGTCCTTTCCTATTTATACAGAAAATTAATAGTAGAAAGGTTGTTGGAGGAATATTTAAACTACTTACAAGAACAAACTTTTAAAGTACCTTCCATATAAATAATTGATTGGCTAATTACAAACCATCCTTATCTATTCATTAAAGCAAGTTCCCCAAGGAACTCTCCCTGGGCAACATTCTCTTTAACCTAGTTCCCGTAAGTGCTTGAAAGTAATATAGTAATAAATGAAGCAATAACATAAAGCAAAAAAATGGTCTATGGCAAATACTGTCATTCTGACTCATCCTTAGTTCAAGCTGATATCTCCTTTAATTAGTCCAAATGAGTGAGATTCTACTTTAGTTGCTCTAGAGCTAAAGCTTAAACAGAGTTTATCTCTATTTTAGATGGGATGGATATGTCCAATCAGGAGACACTCTAAAGCTGTGACGCACAAACTTAGATTAGTCATGTCTAAGTATGGCCCATATCTTTTCCTAAAAAGTGCTTGGTCCTGACTCATTGATATCTTAGTGCTAGTCAATTTTGTCATTTTGGAGGTTTGTTCCTTTTTTGCTTTGTTTTGTTTTTTGGATATCATATCTTGCATAGTTGAAAAAGGGATTTGATTGCACTTTGCCCACAATAACCATATCTCTTCCAACCTGTGAAGTTGAGTTTTTGTACCAAAGTTCAAGACTTTACATTTATCTCTATTATATTTCATTGTAGTTGATTTAACTAAATGCTCTAGCCTAAAGTTGTCAAACAGGTAGCCACATACTCCTGAATGGTCTGAAACAAATTAAAACGTTATTGAGAAATACTTACCAAAACAAATAAAAACAAAATAGGACACAAATAATATTAATATGTGATTTTCTAAGCCAATGTGTGGCTACAGGATCCTTTTGTCCTACTTAATGGCCTCATTTCTATTTAACACCATGAAGGCCACTAAAGCAGGCACTGTGGAACAGTTAGAGCTTGATCAGACATCAAAGATGCCAAGGTCATCCACTGCATCCCAGGCCATCACCATTTATCTTGCCATTGGACTTCTATGACTCTGGAAAAGAGGGTGAGGCTTATGACTTTGTGTAATAATGCTTCAGTTAAATCCAATTCACACACATGTCAAGATATCACTCAGTGACATCACTTGTCCTCTTCAAAAATGAAGGACCAACAACAACAGCTTTTTAAGATCCAAGATCTGTTAGTGTGTTAGCAATCTCTCCCAACTTTGTGGCATCTGAAAATCTGAAGAGTACATCATCTATGTCTTTATCCAAGTCATTGATAAAAATGTTAACCAACCTAGCACTGATCCCTAGGATACCCCACAGGAAATCTTGGGCAATGCTAACATTGGCCTATTAATGATTATTTTTTGAGTTCTGAATCCATTCAGTTGTATTATCATTTCTTTTCAATAAGAAAATTATGAAACATTTTGTCAAAAACTTTGCTAAAACTCAGGTAAAATATTTCTTTTTCAATCATACCTATGATTTCATCAGCATAGGAAGCTTCTGGTGAATATTGTCCTGTACTAATGCAAATCACCACTTCTCTGCAACTTGTAACCTTAATGAGTTTCCTGGGAACATTAAAAAGTTAAATAACTTGCTTAGGGTCACATAGCCAGTATGTTTCAAAGGCAGAACTGGAACCCAGGTATTATTGACTTGGAGGCCTGCTCTCTAGGGGTGCACTGTGCAATGCTGCTTTTTTGTGTAACTATGTAATATGTAACTATGTGTAAATATGTAACTCCATTTTCCTCAGCTAGTAGCTTAATAACCCTATCAAAAAAGGAAATAAGGTTAGTCTGGCATGACATTCTTAATGAAGTCATGCTGGGTCTTTTTAATCACTTCCTTTTCTAGGTATTTACTAACCATTTCTTTAATAGTCTGTTCTAGAATGTTTCTAGGAATTAAAGCAAGGTGCACCAGCCTATAGTTTGTAGACTCCATTCTTTCCCTCTTTTTGAAAATCAGGATATTGTCCATCTCTGATATTGTGGTACCTCTCCTGTTTCTCGCAGTCTTTCAAATAATTTAGGAATCCACTATCTCCTGAGGCAGCTCATTCCACTTTTGGACAGCTCTAATTGTTAGGAAGTTTTTCATTATATGGAGCCAAAATCTGTCTCTGTGATTTCCACCCATTGTTTCCAGCCCTGATCTTTGGGGCCAAGTTAAATTGTCCTTCCATGTGATAGCCTTTAAAATTCTTGAGGACTTCTGTCATATCTCCCTCTCAAATTCTGTAATCTAAACAGTTCCAATTCCTTGAGTCAAGAATCATTTGACCTTCCATCTTCAATACTTGTACCATCATGGTCATCTTCTTTTAAATAATTTTCTACCTTCCTAAAATGTGATGCTCAGAACTAAACACAACAATACATCAGATAAAAAATAGCTATCATTGACATAGTGCTTTAAAGTTTGTAAAGCATTTTATAAACATGATCTCATTTTTATCCTTATAGCAACCCTGGGAGGTATTTGTTATCATCCTCATTTCATAGATGAGTCAACTGAGGCAGAGATTAAGTGACTTGGTCAAGTCATACAGCTAGTAAGGGTCAGAGGCCAGATCTTAACTCAGGTTTTTTAGACTCAGTTACAAGTTCAGTACTCTATCCACTGAGCCACCTACCTGCCTCTAGATCAGATTTGGTCTGACCAAAGTAGACTATCACGGGAATCCCTTTTTCTAGATACTATGAACCTCTGAATGCAGTCCAATGTCCTATTAGATTTTTTTTTGTTGTTGCCATGTTGATTCATGTCGACACATGTTGAACTTGTGGGCAGCTTAAGTTCCCAGTTCTCTTTTATATGATTATCTTCCTGGCCATATTCACACTACCTGCATTCCCATCATTATCTTCATATCCTTCCCATTAGAATCTTGGACTCTGCCACTAGGGCCCTAATAGACAAATTTTCATCTCCTCTTGCTTGGAACCAGGCCTCTACATTACCTCCCAGGTACTTCCATATAATCCTGCCACTCACGTACCCTACCTTCTCTTCCATTTCCCCTTTATGTATCCCCTATAAGAATGCAAGATATTTGAGGGTGGAGACTATATTGCTTATTTCTATTTATATCCGAAGTGGTTAGCAATGTGCCGGGTATATAATACAAACTTGTTAAATATCTACCTATCTATCCGTTCATTCAATTCCCTTTTGGCTTATGTTGTAAATTTGACTTTTTAAACCAAAGTATAGAATTTTACACACCCCATAAATGATTTCTTATTCCTTTAATATGTTATAGAATTTTGTCAGGAATTGAATTCAGGTTCACTGACCTCTGGTTTGTGGACCCAATTTGCTTCCCTTTTTAGAAATAAGCATAATATTTACCCTTTAACTAGTCTTGCTGCATCTTCAATACTCCCAATTTTTCAAAGATTGACAGCAATCACATCTGTTAATAGGACTTAGTGACTTAATTCATTGAGGGCAGAATCACTCACTCATCATTTCCTCATTTCAAACTAGAATGCACCTTGGAGTTCATCTAGTCCAGGGGTGTGCATCCTCTAGCCTCGAAGCCATGTGAGGCCTTCTAAGTCCTTGGATACGGCCTTTTGACTGAGTTCAGGTTTTACAGAACAAATTCTTTTGTGAAGGGGATTTTTTCTGTGAAGTTTAGATTCAGTCGAAGGGCTGCACTTGAGGACTAGAGGGCCACATGTGGCCTCGAGGCGGCAGATTCCTCAGTCCTGATCTAGTCCAATTCCCTTATTTCACAAAAAGAAGAAACTGAGGTACAGAGAAGTTGTGACTTACCTAAGTTCACTTTGGCAGTAATAAGATATCCTCTTCAGTTCAAAGACACTCTTGACAGAGAAAACTTAATAGAACCCAGCCTTCTCTCCACTGTCTTCTGATCCCAGATGACTCCAAGCAGGAGAGCTATTTCCTTTTGTGGTCTTTCTTTTGCTTCCAACATAGCTTTAAAAGTCCCTTTCCCCCCTTAGCATTCAGTGTTGCAGCTCATTCTGAGCATTAGCCCTGCTGATCCTATACCTACCTATAGGACTCTACCTCTCTTGCATGTCCATCCTCCTCACTTATCAACTCCTATAAATAGAAATTAGTCTTAGGACCACTCATTTTTCACACAACAGATCAGTGTTTCATAACACCTGATGCACTAAACCCACTGAGGCAAGTTGACCTTATGAATATGCTGATTAGGGACTTGTCAACTTCCTAAGATTTAAGAGGGCTCCAGGCAGAGCTCTCAGTACAAAAACATTAGTCCTGCAATTCATCATTCCATCATCATAGCTTCATTCTTTGGGTCTGAAGGCTTGAAGATCTTTAAAAGTCTCTTTCACTCTTTTTTTTTTTTTACTGTTTTATCACATATCCATAATAGAATCTTACCTTATCAGTTAACATCTTATGGGGATTATTGGAAAGCACTAATGATTGCCTGCTATTTATACAATAGTATAGCTTACGAAACACTTCACATAAACCCTGCGAGGTAGATCGATGAGTACTGTTTTCTTCATTTTACAGACAGGGAGATTGATGCTCAAGAACTGAAGCAGTTTCCCCACAGTCAGCAAATGACAGAGATGAGACCTGAATCCACATTTTTGGACTTTGGGTCTAGTGCTTTTTCTACTCCATTACTCTCTGTGTCCTTAACAGTAAGCATCAAAAAAGGAACACTCCTAGGAGGGGGAAGGAAAGACCCAGTTATAGGAGAGGCAATAGCAGAGCATTGGACGCAAGCCTGCCACCCTGACCCTGCAATGTAGCCAGCTGCTGGTCCTTCTTCTTGTTTCCAAGGGATTTTCAGGAAGTAGGTATGGAGTGAGAGAGGGAATCTGTCTCCCTCCTGTGCAGAAATGAAGAAGTTCCACACCTGTTTCCTGTCAGTTGTGTGTGGACCATTTCAATCTCTTCAGGGATGACCGTCTACCACTCTCTGAGAACATATTCATATAGGCTCTTAGCTGCAAGGAAAGCCATTCTGCTTTGAAGCTGACTTCATCTAGCCTGAGGTTTTTTTCCTCTAGGCTTCTATATTGGCTACCTGATTGACTAATGGTTAGAACTGACTGACACATGTGAGCCAACTCTCCCAGGAGCTGTTCTTTGTAAAAGGGAATTAATGATAGCTGAGTATAGAGCATAACCTCAAGCATCCTTCAGCACCCAGCCATTAACCTTAAGCAACTCCAGGTTGCTCTCTAAGAAGGCGACTGACTGCTTGGAAATGGTTCCACCTGTAACAACCTTTTCATGCCGCCGAAATTTTTTTTTTTTATTGCTCTTCTATATAGGAGTGAAGGGGAAATGTGTGGCCAAATAGCTGAGTTAGCAGCTTCATGTTACATACATTCTTAGACCAAAGAGAGCTCATTAAAAAAAGAGAATATTTTACATTTTATATACCATAACTAAATCATTAAAATGAGGGCAATTTACTTTGAAATGTTGTTGTTGTTGTTGTTTTTCCTTTGTTCTTGAAGAGGACCATGACATCAGGTATATTTTGGTTGAATAGTATTTATTTAAAGGCTATAAGGCAAATTCCAAGATTTCTTTTTCGGGGTTTTGAAAAAGCATAAAGTTATGCTTCTTAATGTGAAATTAACCATCCCATTCTACTCTTACAAATCATTTAAAGCGTAACCAGGAACATCTAAAAGCTGATAGCAATGCCTTGCAGATGAGGATTATTTTTTCTGTGATCTATCCACGTGTCCTTATATGACTAATGGGGCTGATTTGAGACCAGAAGATTTTGCCACAATCCCAACAGATGTTTCCACATGTGGAAGTTTGGTTTTGATCCTAAAGCTGCTAACCATCATTCCCTTTTCAGTATTTTATTATGTCACACTGCATATTCAAAGAGGTGGACACCCTTCTGTTTCTGTGTCTTCTTATGAAGAAGTCTTGAGTAATTTTCTCTCCCAATGTTGCAAATTGATTGCTCTCTTTTAAAACAATATCTCTGAAATTTTCTTGATTCAGTTTGAAAAGCAGTACTTGCTTGGAGAACCTAGAATAAGATCATTTAAAAAATATTATAGAAATAACAATGAACAATACATGGAAGTAGTTGTGTGGATCTTACAGTTGTAGCATTTCTTAACTTTTTAGAGGTTGATGATAACTTTTCTGCTAATATAATTCCTGCATTTTGTTCTCTCCCATCCTTCCCTAAAAAAAAAGGAATTCAGAGGGGTGGGTAGAGTGAAAAAGTTCCTAGAGAGAGAAAGAAGGAAGGAAGGCAGAAGGGAGGGACAGAAAAAGGAAGGAACCCAGAAAAATCAAGATGGTTTCCAAATGATCTTCAACTTCAACCAATTAATTGAAAGAGATAGGAAGGTTATTATTGGATGGTACTGCAGTTTCAATGATAAATTAAATGTGCTTCCAAAAGTAGAAACTAGGTGTTATCAAACAAAGAGAAGCCTAAAGAAACAATAGAAACATTTAGACTAAGTAAAATCAAAGCAAGAAATAAAATTCCATTTTCTAAAGACACTGAATGGTTTTTTTTAACCAGCTATAAGGAAAGGATAAAGGAAAATACTGTCCAATCTTTGGACAGGTAGTGAAAGTTTTAGCAGATTACAACAAGAAAGGGGGAACTTCTAACACAGATAAGAACTTGTGAAAGGTTAATTAAGCTGTATCTGTTTAAATCTAGAGACTTGGGTGGCTTGCTTCCCAGGGTATTTGAGAAATGAGCTAAGGTCAAAAATTGATTAGGCAGCTGGGAACAGGAGAAAGCCCAGCACGATGCTTATTCTTTACAAATTAAATGAATACTCTTGAAAATTCCTCTAGTCCAATTGCCTGCCTCCAGGAAGGACCACACCTTTACCATGCCAGACAGATGTCTCCATCCTCTTTTTAAAGACTGCCAAAGAATGAGATTCTATGATAATCCATGAGAGTTCTGTCTCATAATTTGTCTAGGTCTTTTACAGATTGTTTTTGTACTGATGTTTATGTAGTGAAGTACATTTTCCATGTGCTCAGAATCTGTGCTCGATCTTTTCTTCTCTAGCCTAAATAATGCCAATTACCTTTAACTTTCCTTCAAAAACACTGCCTTTCGACCATCTTCATTCTGCTTCTCTCAAACCTCTCCAATTTCTCCATATTCTTTTGCATAAAGGTGACTTTGCACAGCTCTCCCTCCCTTAAATCCAATTCATTGCATGTCATGGTATCGTCTCCCTGATGTCATGGTCCTCTTCAAGAACAGCAGCGAGTCAGGGACTAGGGGAGATACAAAGCGAAGATCAGGAAATGCCCTTCTAAAGCATACATTCTAAGAGGAAAATAAGATACAAACACAGGTCTTATTATAATATGCCTTATAAATGATAAGCACATGAAGGAGATGCAAAACAAACTGCTGTCTGAGGTCCAAAAGGGAAGGTCATTATTGAGTAGAGAAAATGAGAAAGGCTTTACAGAGGAAGTGGAATTTGAAGTGGATTTCAAAACTGGTTAGAAATTCCATAGAAAAAGAGGAGGAAATGCATTCCCACCATAGGGAACAGAATTAGCAGGACTAAAATGAAGGAACCCAGGATATGTTTAAGATGTAGGGAGCTGAATAGCTTGGGGAGAGTGTAGAACTCGTGGAAAGGGTGGATTAATATGCATTTTAATTAATTAATCAATTGTCCTAGGTTGTAGAGGGGTTTGGATGCTTGGAAAGGAAAGTTGAACTCTACTTTGAAGACAATGGGGAGCCACTGAACATTTTTGAACAGAAGACTGACATAGCTATATCTCTGCCCAAGGAAGGATGTTTGACATTGTTAAGATAAAGTAGATAGACTGGAGATAAGGGGGGAAGTGGAAGAATCACGTTAGGCAGACACTACTGAAATGGTATGAAGAGACACCGTGGTACAATGGGAAAAAGCACAGGCTCTAAAGTCAGCTAGGCCATGCAGTGGATAGAGTGCTGGGCTTGGAGTCAGGAAGACTCATCTTCCTGAGTTCACATCTGACCTCAGGCACTTATTAGCCGTGTGACCCTGGGCAAGTCACTTCACCCTGTTTGCCTCAGTTTCCTCATCTGTAAAATGAGATGAAGAAGGAAATGGCAAACCACTCCAGTATCTTTGCTAAGAAAACCTCAAATGGGATCATGACGAGTTAGACACAATTGAAAAATGACTGAACAACAACCAGAGTCAGAGGGCCCGGGTTCAAATCACACCTCTGACACTTACGTCATCATGCAGATATTGGGTAAGACACCTTAGCTACTCAGCTTCAGTTTCCTCATCTACAAGAGGAGCCTGGACTAACAGCCCCTAATGTCTTTTTCCACTCTAGATCTATGATCATAAGTGAGAATAGTGTTTTCATGGTTGTGAAAGGAAGGGATTGGGCCAGATAAACTCCAAATCATGTGATCCTGGGAATGAAGGGGACCTCTGTGGGACATATGGTGAAAATGGAATCTACAAGGCTTAGTAATTGGCTAGGTGACACGAGGGAGAGGGAAGACTCAACGATGATCCCATTGTTATGGACACAAAAAACTTTCATTTACTTTTAGCCTTGAACGGCAACAATAATAACAAAAATTTTCTGGATTGGAGTAGAAATTTACTCTCTTTTCTCCCAATTTAGTTAGTCTTGGTTAGGGGTGGGAAACAGACTGACCGCTTAAGTGGTGAAAAGACTTCAGAAACCATTTCCCTACAAACAAGGAGTGAGAATTAGGAAGAGGCTCTTCCACAGCTAAGTCACAAGTACTCACAGCCATGGCCAAAGGAGCTATGTTATGTATATCCACAGTGTTAACGCTCCTGTTAGTCATCTGAGCACCAAAATACCCACAGAAGTACATTTCTTCAACCTTGTTTGTTTGACAAACAACAGCAGCAGGAATGTTTTGAGAAGTCATGAGCCACTTGGAGGATGAAGTAGGTCTGAAATGCAAGAGATCAAGAAAGGAAGTTGATAATAATAATAATAATAATTGCTAAATTTATATAGCACCTACTTTGTGCCAAGCACTTTACAAGTATTATTTCATTTGATCTTCACAACATCCCTGTGAGGCAGGTGCTATTATTATTCCCATTTTACAGATGAGGAAACTGAGGCAAACAGGGTTAAGTGACTCGCTCAGGGTCACACAGTCAGCAAGTGTCTGAAGGTGGGTTTGAACTCGAGTCTTCCTGACTTCTGGTCCAGCACTCTATCTACCAAGCCACTTCACTGAGAGAACTCAAAGAGGTGGCAAAAACAGGAATTAAAAGGAAAGAAAGGAGAATAGCTGGTTTTCCTAACTTGGCTGGGTTATCTCGAGCACGTTGCTTCATCTCTCTTGGAGCTCAGTTTCCTCATCTGTAAAATGAGGGGATTAGTCTAGATCAAGTGTTCTTAACTTCTTTTGTTATGGACCCTTTGGCAGTCTGGTAAAGCCTATGGACGTCCTTCTCAGAGGACATCTTAGAATATCTCTGAACACTAGAAAGAAGGGCCAACTTGGAGTTAGTGGAAACTAGAAATATAATTTTTTTTTCCCATCCAAGTTCTAGGACCTCCTGAAATGGTTAACACCCACTGGTCTAGATAATTCCTAAGTTCTCTTTCTGCTCTAAAATATTAAGATTCTAAGTGAGCCATAATGAATCCGTATGAGAACTTTCATCAAGTAAGTGATCTAAGTCTTCCAACTTTGTCGTATTAAAACCGTATTTCCATCTCACTTTGCAGACAATGGCTCTCAATCTCTCCTGTAACTTGGAATGATATTATCAGAATTTCTTGATGACATAAACTTTCATACTGAAGCATGTTAGGCATGTATATAATATTTAAGCATTTCTATGTGTGTGACTCAGTGCATGGATAGGTCTATATGTCTATACACAAATCATTTTCTCTTCTCCTAGGATAGCAATACTTATCATACTTCATCCCTGAGGTAGTTTGTTATGAGAGTTAGTTTTTAAAAACATCAAATGATTCTGGTAGAAATATTTCCAAGAATATCTGTTTGTCATGTTTAAAAGAGGAAGGGAAAAATGGTCTGCATCCATATGAGAAGCTATTCTATTGGTTCCTTCACTTCTTTTCCAAGCTGATAGTTTTAGAAAAGTAGACAAATGACTTGGGCTTGTTTTTTGGTTCTTTGAAAAGGCTTAAATATGTTAGTGAGGGGAAAGTGGCCAAGAGACCTAAAGACAGAGAGAGAGAGCTCTGTGAACACTGGGGAGATGGCTTTTTTTTTTTCTGGGAGCACTTAACAAGTCTAAAATAAGAATCCTAAGATTCTTAAGTGTCGTTTGCCTGGAAAAGAGAGGAACAGCAAGACAGATGTTTCTCTCATTATTTTTCTTTGGAGACAGCCATCGATATTACAACTTGTCACCTTCTGCAAGGGTCAGAAATATCAATGCACAGCAGGACAGATGTCATTGTGATTTCTACTGAGGCTAAAGGGGTATGTAGGATATATCTACATAGCTATCTATCTATTTATCCATCTATCTATCTACACATCTATCTATCTATCCATCTATCTACACATCTATCTATCTATCTATCTATCTATCTATCTATCTATCTATCTATCTATCTATC